>NW_022280133.1:570754-575522 GCF_004355925.1 Anarrhichthys ocellatus
CACACACACACACACACACACACACACACACACACACACACACACACACACACACACACACACACACACACACACACATGCTCTCTCTCCCAAACACACACATGCACTTTGAAAAAGTGCCATTTCTATTTTTTTCCCTTTAAAACCTGGCTCAAATCTGCTCTTTTCCGGAAATTAGCCATCTGTGCTGCCCGTGAGTGACAGAATGTTCATATCAATCCTTCCAGGAGATGATGAGCACCCCGTCTGCACAGACAACACCCACACACACCCACAATGACACACACACACACACACACACACACACACACACACACACATGGCCACATTTCCAGAGCAAGTCATTTGTGAATTTGTTTCTACTATGGATAATGACATGAAGTCAACCTTCCCTTTTTGAAACAGATTAATTTGGTACCGATTCCCATGGCCACTCACACAAATACACAACACAACACAACACAACCACATGCCACACAAGACAGAGAGTATGTGGAAGAGAAACAGAGAGCAGACAAACACACAAACACGCTTCCAAGATTCCTGCAGGACAAAGATGGCTGGTGGTTAATGAATCTTAGTTAACACCATTAGATTGAAAGATGAGCGCTGTCCGAAAGTGCCTTCCTGTGTATGTGTTGTTTTTTTTCTTCTTCTTCCCGTCTCTCTTTCTCTATTTTTTTTACGCTTGAATTTCGACGAATGGCTTTCATCAGCAAAGCGCATCTCATTAGTGGCGATGATGCGCCGTATGTTGATCATCATCATCTGTGAGTGGACTGATGAGCGATGAATGTCAGCCGTAATGGAGGCGACGCCGCGTCCCGTAAACCCACCGCGGCACACTCGGGCTAATTACTCCATATAGCGCCGTTACCGGCAGCGAAACGGCTGCAGCGGCACCAGTAGGAGCAGAAGTGGAAATGACAATCATAATGAACCATATCAGGTGCATCAGTTCGCTAAATGCAAGCTGCGTTTGGTATAGGAAAAAATCACCAGGACCGAGTTTCTGGGGACAAAGTGGAGAAATAGCAGGGCCTATCCGTGATGACTGACAAGATGTTATTATTTGGTTAATGTGATCATTGTAAGTCACCTAACTGTAGGTTTAGAGGGAACACTGATCCCAGATAGTCCTTATTTGTAATGGCGGCATTTAATCAAACACATTTAGTGCAGTACTGTACTTTACCTGAGTGCTTCCACTTTATGTTACTCTATACTTTATTTAATTCCAAAAACTACCAAAACAACACATCATTTGGTTTAAATTAGCTCCAGCTCAACCAGCTACAACAGTAAAATGCTACTTTCACTAGACTGCATAACAATAATCCAATGACACAATACATAATATAAAAATCGCTGGGATTGTCCATCTTTATAACAACTACTTTTACTTTCCATACTTTAAGCACAAAGGTAAACTTGTATCATTCCAATGTGCGCTGTATATGCGAATGAACAATATTTAACGTCCCTCCATGCTAGCAGCACCCGGAGCTTCCCACTCTTTTGTTCTAGGGCTGTTTGTTCGAACTATAGATCGTACTTTTTGTATGCCCGCAGATTTTAACGTTGGACATTCAGCTCTACTTATTTGAGCCAGAATACAGTGTGTATGAATTACGGTTTATGGAGGATGAAGAGGCCGCCACAGCCGACGAGGATTTGTGACGCAACCAGCCCAGTGCATTCTGGTTGTTGTAGGATTTCTACATTTTGAGCAATAGGGAATACCACCATCTTTTTCCTCTCTTTTTGTCTGGTCATTTCTATGAAAAGACAATCAATATTTGTTGAAGTAAGATTTCAGTTTCAGTATTTTCACACTGTTGTTTTGCTACTTTTTGCTAACCCTAACCCTAAGTAAAATATCTAAATACTACTTTAACCACTGCTTATTTGTGCCATTGTGAGTGGCTTTTTTAAAATGGTGATGACGAGAGCAATAAAATAAAATCTACAGCAATGTTATCCAACAAAGCTAAGCTTTCAAGGACAATCCTCGATGCCACTAAATGATCCAGGAAGCAGATCTAGCGGACCCAGCCCACTAAGCCACACAGGGTTACAGTGATGATCTTCGCTCAGTTGGCTGACACCCGCTGACTGTGCAGTAGATACTTATGGTGGAAGCAGTCTGAATATTCACTATCCAATCGCGACGCCTCCGTGCACTGGCTCTCGCGCATCACAGGTGTTTTTTTTCACAGGTGACAGAAGGATGCCGAGATGGCAATATTTTTTTTTTCTCTTTGTTTGAGGGCGGTTGTTTGTGATATCGCACCTCATGCTAACTTGCAAATTATTGAGAGCCAGGGAAACAATAGCAGACGACTCTTTTGTCCTCTCACCGCTCTGGTTGCGGCTGCTGATGCTGTGATTCTCCTGAAATCGACTTTGGCTGCGACACAAATGAAACAGAGAGAGAAAACACCGTCTGGAAAACCCCCTCAAGGCCCCAGTCCTTAAAGCAGTGGTCAGTCTGGAAGCTGTGGGAGATTTTGGCCAAAACAACTGCTATTGTTTATTGAGTGTGTTCAAGTGCAAGTCCAAATTCCAAGTCTTTTATATGAGAAATGGTGTAGGCCGCCTTGCTTTTAGGTTATAGGGATTTTATTAATTTAAAGAAGCATTCCAATGTGTGGTAAACAGGAAATACAATTTATTTATTTTTTCTGTCATCTACAAACAAAACTGCTTTTCTGGAATTGAATAAATCCAAATGTTTCTTTATACATCTATTGCAAAAGTTACAAATAGTTCAAAGCAAACTGTAAATTTGTTCTTCCCAAAGTCTGCCATTCATTTCTCTTTCTTTCTCGTGTGTACTCGCAAAAGTCCGCTGGCCTCTCCACTGTAGTTTTGTCTGATCTGAAGTCTCCCAACTTGTGTGAGAGAGAGTGTTGGAAAGAAAGAAAGAAAGAAAGAAAGAAAGAGTGTGTACCTCGCTCCAGTTTGGAGAGATTTATGAGTGGACCAAACCAAAGAGTGCAAGAGTGTATACTCAGAGAGAGTTTGGGAGGAGAGATTTATGATCCGCCGTACGGGTCATAATTCAAAGTTCACGCTCACATATATCACATTTTGAATCAAATAGATTATGAGAGAGAACAGATTTATCATACACACAGGTAGCACATGTGCAGGCTCTAAGAAGCAGAGAAAAGCAACAAAAAAAACAACACACGCTCACAAACTCATACACCAGATGTTTTTTTTTCATTTTGAGGAAATGTGATCCTTACATGCAGTAAACTTGGTAATATGATGACTTTGAATTAGTGTTGGTGATTGCCTTAATCTATAATATGCAGTAACTATCCGTCTTTTTCCTCCATAAAAGTAAAAGCGCAGATTATTTATCATCAAAACATGTTTTCACAACCCTACCAACAGTCTCTAATTTTGGATAATGTCAGAATACGCTATAAATAATCTGCTTGTGACATATACATACCGTTTTTGATTGCAGCAACATCCATTTGGGTAGCGCCTTTTAATCAAGTGTTGGAATAAAAAAAAGGGAGAGCTGCAACCATGCCTCATCCAGTCCAGTGGAAGCTCTTTTACAAGTCTATCTTGATGTAAACTTTACTTTTCTATTTCCTATGATTTACTGTTCGGAGTGTGTTAAATGTTTCATGCGCCACAGAGGCCACTCTGCTGAAACCTATTCAGCTCTGAACACACAAGCCCATCTATTTCTGTTCCTGTTTGTTAAATATTAACCACACATTCCCGCTGTCTCAGGTGTGTGTGTGTGTGTGTTTGGGAGATAGAAAGAGCTACGTGTGCGACCTCTATTTGTGTCCGTGCGTGTGTTTGTGTGTGTGTGTTTGAGTCGTCAGTGTGTATTGGTCAGTGTTATGGTGAGGACCAATCACATCTTGGGACCTTTTGGTCCTCACATTTCTGTGACAAAAACTCCACTATAAAACACAGCACTTCATTAACTAGAGTTAGAGTGCCTATGCTATGCTAGCTACTGAAGGTATACTGAATGTATACATATGCTGATTTTGCTTTTTAATGATTGTAACAGTGAATAAAGACCTACGCAGCTATACATGGCACAGTGTTGTCCCTTAACTTCATTGTACTCTGTCTAGATCGCCAGGTGGTGGTTCACTTTTACATTGTGATCTGTAGGTTTTAGCTTGTATCTTTCTCTTTTTTTTGCTGCTGAAGCAGGACATGTTGGATATATACTTCAAACTCATAATGTAGTCCCTTCTGTTTCTCTTTGAAATCACTTTTGTTTTCTTCATTTTTCCTAAAAATAGACATTTCTTCAGGGAGTGCAGTTAGTGGCCGTGTGGGCTCAATTTAAAGGGGTACTACAACGATTTAGTATTAAATATTTGATTGAGTTGGAGGATTTTTGAGAAATTTCTTTTTTTCAAAACAACAGAGGGTGAGAATCCGACTATTTGTCTTTAGATTATGTCAAGGTCCAGAAAGACTAGATCCTACCTTTCCCATAATGCAACTCAATGGCGTCTGTCAATACACTTCCTCCCCTTCCTAAATGTCCACTTCTTACAATCCCCACCACCAGATTTTAACACACACTTTATGGTATAAATCATAAGTTTTAAATCCAAGCTGTAATAACTCTGATGGCATAACACAACTAGTTAATAGTAACTTGTTTTTTTCCCTTATTTTTCTTTTTCTTCTTCTTCTTCTTCTTCTTCTTCTTCTTCTTCTTCTTCTTCTTCTTCTTCTTCTTCTTCTTCTTCTTCTTCTTCTTCTTCTT
>NW_022280133.1:575532-610136 GCF_004355925.1 Anarrhichthys ocellatus
TTCTTCTTCTTCTTCTTCTTCTTCTTCTTCTTCTTCTTCTTCTTCTTTTTTTGTTGTTTAAAATCTTGACCTTGTTGGAGCCTCCATCACCCTTCCAAATTAATATTCAAAAGCCCTTAATTAAAAAACCCGCCACCCCGTCCTCTTCTGGAGCAGGATAAACAAATCTGGGGCTGTGTTTGTTCCCTTCTGGCCCATCCTATACTCCTATTTTAATGATTTCACTTCAACCTCGGAAAAAATACCAGGGAAAAAAATGCAAGATGGCACGATGCAGCAGAATATGACATAAAAAGATGAAGACAAGACATAGCTGGGGGTGAGTGAGGAGAGAAGTGGCGGTGGCAACGGAGGGGGTGTTGTACTGTATTTCAGAGTCGTGGTTAATTACAAAAAGCATTAATGTTTTATTAACCCCTTATCAGTAATTAATCATGGGTCTTTGATGTAAAGTTCAGCTTACAAAAGCAACAGGAACAAATTCTCTCATCCATATTAGCCCATTAAGCCGGCTGCTATGGACCAGTCTTGCTAACTGCAGAGTGCAGGACAGCCTCCGCAGGCATTAAAGCATTTGTTTTGACAGCGCTGTTTGTTTTCTACTCCCAGAAGCCATTGCAGTGCACCTCCAACTCCCACTAGTCTCTCACCAAAGGAGCCAGTTTGCATTTCAAATATGATGGAGCTATTGCATATTGTGCACAAAATTCTACCTTTTCCCCCCAATGTTTCTCTGGATTCCTGTACTGCATGCATCATGTAATGCTGGACTGGCAAACACAATTAGATTTAATTTTTTTTTAATACATTGGTGAATTATGTACTCCCTTTCTTCACACAATAACACGGTGTTATCTGAGGCACAAGACCGCTCATCGAAATCCCACAGGGACCTGGTCTGAACCAGTGAAGTGGTTGGACAGGGAAATAACACTAACATTTCAGGAAAGGCACGTTTTTAAGAAGAAATGTGCCTAGAAGGCGGGGGGGCTAATAAGGCACTATAGCACTTAAAAGGTGCATCATATGATAACCTGATGAGCACAATGTGTGAAAATGTATTAATATTTCATGGAGGGGCTATTTTTGAGTCAAACTGAATAATTTAATATTTTGTGTTATAAGAGAAGTTCATCTTTTGGAGTAACTTGTTGTGCATCACAGTTCACGTCAAGAAAGTCATTTCCAAGAGGTTTTGACGACTTCAAAATGATTTTTTATTCCCGATGCAAATAAATACAATTAGTTAAAAATATTTTTGGGCCTTTCCTTACATTTAATTTCCTATTTACACTAATTATGTAACTACTTTGGAAATGCAACAACCAGGAGAGTCGCCTAATATATTATTAGACTTAGCCAACATTTAATAAATACAATGTGGGGAAATTGAAGTGGTTACATTTTTCTCTGGGTGATTCGATCATTTGTATTAAAGTCAAATGGATCTATTCAAATTGTAATTTCCACTTCATGGCTTTGATCTGTTGCTCTGTGAAAAGAACATAACTAACTCGAACACGAGTACTTTTGTTACATTTCTCATCTACCCCGCACTGGTTCATGAGCTGTCCTGAGTTGGGGAATGGATTGTTGACACCCACTGAGAGGAAGATGACCGTAGCCTTTTCACCTCCAGCCCCGGTCCTTCAGTCTCTCTCAGGGTGCTGTCTGGGGTGATCCAGAGGTTGTGGGGTGAAAGAGAGGCCGGCAGGACTGTGGGAGGGTGATCATGAGGTCAGACACTAGTGTGTGTGTAGGGGTGTTGGAGTGATAATCGGGGTGAGAGCCAGGTCAGGTTGCCTATGTACACTGAGACTGGGATGTGCTGGTTTGGGGGTCAAGCAGTGGTCACCGTGGCCCACTTTGAGGAACGTTCTTTGCTCGACTGTTTGAGTGTCATCCTTTAGTGTAAACTTCAGTGCTCAGACAAACACAGGAAACACACACAGTATCCTCTTCTGCCCGTGCTGATCAGTTAGCAGTTGATGGATTGACAGCCACATTATTAGCACATCGAGACCGAAGTAAACACCACCCCGCCTTTTCTTCCCCGTCCACACGCAGCAACCCAAACACGAGGACACACACACACCCACACACACACACACACACACACACACACACACACACACACACACACATGCATGACTTCTCTGCAAATCCAGGCATGTTCTCTGCTCCGCAAAAGTACAGACGAGACACTGGAGGCCATGTTACCATTGTTGATGCTTTTGTTGTTATTGTTCCTGCCCGTGTTGATTAAATTAGGAAATCCTTTAAGTCGGCAGAAAAGAGGGGAGCGTTGTTTTATTATTAAAGAGGAAAGAGACACCCCGGCAAACATTGCGCCGGTTAATGAGAAGTACAGCAGAGTGCTTCAGGACTTGGAGATTTCAATAACATGGCAGAGCATCTCCCCCCCCCCCCCCCCCCCCCCCCCCGCCCCCCCCCATCTCCTCCGTCTGGTTGCTCCTTCCTTGTTTTCCTTGCTGGCAGAGCAGACTGTAGGTGCTGTCTGAGAGACAAATGTAGTTCAACAGCCTTCAGGTTTTCTTGTTGTTTTCTCCCCCCTTTATATGAAAAAAAATGTTTCAGAAGATCAGAGCTTGAACAATATGAGTTTTGGAAAACAGACAGATATTTTTGGGATGTTTTACGCCATTTTTTTTTTGAAGAAGCGTTGAATTTGCCTAATTTCCTGGTTAATCGTACTGGTGCAGTGCCTGTTCGCTTGGCCTCCGGTGCTGCTGCTCGGGACTTTCTGAAGAACCGCTCATCCAAACAACTTCACACTCCACGCCGCGCTTCCTTCGGTCCTCAGCTATACACCCACCGAGTGTGAAGTCGATCGGATGGACGGTTTGTGAGAAAATCGTAGGGCATACATAGATACATACATGACGGAGACTCATTCCATTTCAGTTAGATTAACACAAGTATTCATTGCTATTTTTATTTATTATCAGTATTCAACCATCTTTTGACATTCAGGTTGTTCACTGAAAGCCATCAAAGATGATGGGAAAAGATATCCACAGACCTCTGAGTTAGGACCTCTTAACAGACAGCTAATGTAGAATCAAACCTGCAAAAAGATGTCGTCAAGAAAACAGCATTGCTACTTTTGACCTCAACATTTCCAAATCTTCATCTCCTGAGAGAAACTTCTGAATGTTTTCTGAATGTATTTTATTATTTGCCAGCCATTTAACCTATTAAATAGGGCTCTTATTAGACGGTGCTTTTTTTCCATCTAGAACTTAAACTTTTAAGAGCGGACTCATCGAATGTTTAAAACCTTCTTTTGAGTACTTACTTCAGCTTTTCAGTTTCGGCATTTGCTGGTTTAGAAAAGCGATAGCTTTCTGTCAGTTTTATCTGCAATCGCATGGCCACCACAATGCTAACGCCAGGTAGAAATGCCACTTCAAGAAGAATGGGCATCTCATCTTCTTTTCTTTTCTTTTTTTTTGCTTTCCACTGTCACACAGACTGTAGCGTAGGTGGGTGCCATTGTCAGGGCAAGGTCACGTATACCGCATGTGTGGATGTATGGGAGTGTTTTTGCTTCTGTTAGTCACACTGAATATGTGTGCATGTTTGCCAGAGTGTGCGCTACTGCATCTGTTGTTTAGAGGGTCGTGTCACACTGTGGATTCACCAGACATACTGCAACTGCATTCCCTCCTACACGACTGCTGTTTTCCCATACCAGCGTCTGTGTGTGTGTGTGTGTGTGTGTGAAAGACAGCACATAATGTTTACATGCACACACTGTGAGTCTTTGACCAGGCAGGGAAGTAAACAGACAGCAATCATAAAAACATGCTGTTGATCCCTCATTGTGTTTAATCAGTGGAAGCCGGCAAAGGAAACTGAACATATATCATTATAGCTGTCTGTCAAAGGTGGCACTACAACATTACCTTCATTCATTCTGCCTTTTTAATATTGCAATTTGTACTTCTGCTGAATGTTGACTGATTACTAAAAACATGATTTTATGGCTTTCAGTGAACAAAGATTCATACGCTCTTCTAAGACATATGGAGTGCTTTCGGAGGTCATATTCAAGATCCGTATTTGGATTCTCTTGAAATTCACGTCTGTGCTCTCATTACCACATATATCTGAACTGTGCTAACAATCACAGTTATGTTGGTTACATACTTAAAACTACAAGTCTAGTGGGTCCTGATTAGCCAGGTAAAGAAAAACTGTTCAAATATACAGAGCTGGCTCTTTTCAATAAGTAAGTGTCAATAAGGTGCCCATAGTACAAGTGTTTGTGTTGAGAGTCAAAGGCTTAAACATCACTCTCAAGTACGTATGGGAAATATGACGCTCTAGCCATCAGCTGGTTAGCTTAGCTTAGCACAAAGACTGGAAACAGGGAGAAAAAGCTATTCCCTTGCATGTCTGTCAACCCTCCCAATTCTCCCATAGTTTACGTACCTGTCTCCTCCACCCTGTTGTCCTCCCCTTTAATCATTTTTCTGTAAACTTGCTGTATTTTAACCTTGATAAAAAAAATTTTAAAAGTTGAAAAACAGAAAATGTTCCTAATTTTCAAATCCTAATGTTGACAGGTATTGGCCCTAATAAAAGGCTATTTTTGAATGAATGTGTGAATTAAACAAACTAGATATATCATGTTAACTAGAGACCTTCAGGGGTGCTGGGAGGTGGGTCTTGTCACCTTTGACAGAGCCAGGCTAACTGTTTTCCCCTCTTTGCAGTGTTTATGCTAAGCTAACCAGCTGCTGGCTCCAGCTACATATTGAACGGACAGATGTGAGAGCAAACTTCTCATCTAACTCTTGGCAAGAAAGTGAATAAGGCTTTCCCCCAAATGTCAGACTATTCCTGTAACTTGAACTTCATCGGCAAACTCTAACCTTAACATCAAGTAGCTCAAGGAGCTAGGTCTAATTAACGGAGCAAGTATTTCGGCAGAAGAGGCAAGGCTAAAAGCAGTGTGACTACAGTACTCAAGACTGAAAGGGCTAATGTCTCCCTTTTACTTTCTTATAACACCCTGCTTCCTCATTCCACAGCAAGGTTATCAGTGAGACACCGTGCCAAAGGTCAGACAAGAGTCCTCTCTGTGACCCATGACCCTGCCATGACCCAGCGACCTCAGATTCATCAGGACGGTGTTACTTCTGAGTTCACAGGGGTCACCTACTGTTCAAAGACACACAGACACTCCGTCAGCCATGTGGACCCTCAGATTATTATTCCTAGAGGGGCTGTCCTGCAACAACGCTCTAAACTAAAGTATGAAAAACAAAGCAAAGCACATGTCTCCATGCCGGCATTTACACCGTTCAGCAAAGAAATGAAAAGTGAAATGTTGACTTCTCATGATGAATTATCCCTTTCTGCACCGCTGCTTTGGAATGTGTGTGTGTTTTTTGCGTATGCGTTCAGCGAGCATTATAAAATTGCATTTACATAAAATAGATAAATGTCAGGCACGCTGACAGGGATACAAAATATTTGGCGCTTCCCTGGTGTTTCAGGTTGACAAATCTACAGAGGCCACCCTTTGACCTTTTGACCGCGCCGGGCCTTATGGGTAATGATGATACTGATGGCCTGACAGCCAACTTACCCAGTGGCCATCTGGAGCAGCTGTCATGGTGGCTGATTGAGAAGGAGACCCACCACCGGCCATGCATTGATTTTTTATTTTTTTTTACCGGGATCCCACCTCCTTTTCTCAGGCTCCCTCTAGTCGGATCCGTCAGCAGCGTCCTCACCCTGAACTTTGAACTGGGAGAGAGTGTAGCTGGAGGTCACTGTCAATGCCCCTCTCGCCCATCTCCTCCACCAGCATGCACTGCAGTTAATACACACGCAGACAGACACCCACTTACTTTCCGTTTAAACGTGCACACTCAAGGTGGTAAATCACAACAAGACTTCTTTGTGTAAATGAGCTGCTAACTCTAATATTTAACTTTCCTCTTTATCTATGATAATAGCTTAGTTAACAAATACGCAACAAAGTACATTATTATGTTAGTTTGTGTTTGCCTGGTTGTCGATAAAGAAGCACCAATAACGGGCTGTGTTCACTGGTGAATGTTACCTCGGGAAATATTGTAAAATGTTTTTTTTCAAGTCAGATTTAGCATACACAGATTAGAGTTACTATGAACTTAACTTGCATAGTTATTGATTAAACTGCCAAAGAGTCTGTGCCGTTAAAGCAAGCTCCACGTTGACCACCTACAACAGTTTCGTGGTGCTTTCATGATTATATTTTTGCCTTGGTCATTATGATGATATATATGATGAGAACTTTTTCCTAATACTGTTTTTACTTAAGTACACTTTTTATTGTAATGGAGTATCTGTGTCTTGATGGCCGAGTGGTTCTGACACACACTGTGCCATATAACCGCAACATTTACAGTTTGACTTTTTGGGACATACTATCAACTGTCCAATAAAGGCTAAAATAAAAAAAAATTCTGGGAAGAGTACAACTTAAGATGTATATCTTCATTCTCTTTTTGCCATGACCCAGAACTCAGCCTTATACGCAACCAGACAACGGCACCAGTTGGACCCTGACGTTTGATCCTTGGCTTGTCCTGCTGCTTTAGGACCCATCTGTTATGTAAGCTTAATGATTGACTGAAAGTTAAATGTGTAGGGGAGCAGAGCAGGTTTTAACCATGTCCAGCTTTTTCAAACAATACCCAACCCCCCGCCACCACACCTCCAACCCCCCTCCACACACCACTTATACAGACACCTACACATAGCAGCGCTGCCGTATAGTGATCCCCATAATCCGACAGGCTCGGCGAGTGACTGATAGCTATTGTTGCGTCGGAAAGCTTTTGTCACCTGACAAAGGGCTCTGGCTTTGGCCCTCATCCCTCTGCATCATCCTCTTCCTCATCCTCTCTCTCACGGGGATATGGTGGGGCCTCAGTGCCCCATCATGATGACTGATGGAGTCTCTGGGATGGGTGAGGAGGAAGAGGGGGGGGCGATGGCACTCTCAAAGGCTATCTTCATCACAGGGAGACGTACAAGGCTGTTTACGGCATTAAGACGGTGAAAACGCTTTGAATGCAGTTTGTTCACCGTCAAACAACAAGAACAAAAGCGTGAAATCTCCATTGAGAATTACCAGCTGTCTTGATTAACACATTGAATAAGGTATCGGCATCATAGAGGAGGCTCTAACCAGCCACCGGCGCGTTTCTGCTGCTCTGACACTTTTATTTTTTGCTCATTTCGCTTGTTTATTGTCATGATAATGAAGTCACAGTGTTAGTGTCATCAGGAGAAATCTAGCATTTTGGCCTGGTTCCACTGCTAATGTATGCAAGAGCTACTTTTCCCCTCTCATCACTGTCAGCGAGCCACTCGCCACCAAAAATGGCTCCTAATTGAGCGAACGGAAAAAAGGTACGCCAAGACTTGAGCTTGTTAATGTATTAGATTCAGTATACATGCTGCAGAGATAGTAGCTGCTGAAATCTGCCCCTCAATATGTTTCTGTGATCACCAAATCACCGCATGTGATCAAACGTTTTTGTTTGTGATAGCGAGGATTTCTACGTACTGTAATGAGTGGGAGTGACTGAGCACCGCTGACAAGCTTAAAGCATTATAAATGTTGGGACAATACAAACTGGCAGACTGAATGCTTGAGATCCCCCCCCCCCCCCGATTAAGGCAAAGACACATTTTTCCTCCTTTCCTTTCTTTCCTTTTTCGCTCCTTTTCTTGTGTTCATGCCATTTATCTCAATGGCCTCTCGCTGCACTGTGGGAATAGTGGCAGCACTTGTGCTATGTGTGAGACAAAGAGAAAGGTCTGTTTCAACACCATCAATCCCACAATCCCACACAGTGACGAGCGAGAGATAGTCACCATCTGTGGACGTGTCTCTCATCGCTTCGCCTAAAAAGTAAAAACTGCACCCAGTGAAAAGTTAAAGTGTGAACGCCTCAGTGTGGCGTTTGTCTAGGTGTCTTGGAGATACCTCCCACTGTATTCTACATCGCCTTTTTTTTTTTTTTTTTTTTAAATAGCGTGGCATTCGTGGTCCACATTGTGTGTGGTAATTTTGCACGTTGCAAAAATACAAAGGCATTTTTCCTCCTCGGAGCGTCTGTGCCGCTCTGCCTCCGCTGTTGCTTGTCTGTTTTTGCCCTCTTTCCCTCCATTCCTCCCTGTCCCTGGCTGCAGCGCAGCAGCCATTAGCTTTACAAATCCAGCCTTTGATCTCTGATTTGGGCGGGTGCCTAGCAGAGGAGGGGTACTGGCTGCATGTGTGCGTTCGTCCATGTGCGCACGCACGTGCGGTGTGTGCGTCTAGCTGTCTATGTAGGCCATTTGAGGGCTAGCTGGCACTGCAGAGGAGGAGGGTTCACGACCGGTCCACTTCTGCCGAGGTATTACAGAGGGAGTCGATTTCCAGGGAAGAGGCCGTGATGATAATGCCGGTTCATTTGCATTTGCACTGAGCGAATAAGCTGCCTAATGGTTTAAATATAACTCACTTACCGCTCACTCCAAACTCCAGTCCTCTTCCCTGTAACCACTGTTCCTCCAACACAGCCCCCCCCCCCCCTACCTTCCTACCTCCCCCCCCAGTTACTTATCTCACCCTTCAGAGCCTCTCGTCCTATCCTCGCCTCATCTCTTCGGAGAATATCTCCTTTCCTCGGCCATTTGCCCAGATATTACATTATTGAACAGAAATCACTTTTAGCACTTTGGCAACGGTCAGGGACTCCAAATAGGCACTAGACCACTGTTATCATACATACTAAGTGTTTCGGTCAAGGCCCATAATTTACATTTTTGGAATGCTGATACCAGTGCCAGTATTGTCAGATTGTAACTGATGAGTTGTCACATGTTTGACCTATTTTAACCTTTTTAAAGTGTAAACTTCCACGTGTTTCCAACAGAAATCATCCTCGTAAGTTAAGTAATTAAGTGGAATCTGATGAAATGGACGACCAAAATCATATGGATCATATACTACAATCAATTACAATCAATCAAACGTCAACAGTATCAAATCAGACATACCAGACACCGAGGGTAGAAAAACAATATATTCTCCGGGCTAAGAATTTAAAATGGAGTTTCTGACGATGAGATATGAACGACCAGAATACAGCCCTGTTTTCTTTACTCTTTCCACTCGTCCGTCCATCTGTCCATCGACAGTACCCGGCCTTTTCTTCTCCTGCTCTCCCCCTCTGCTGAGAGGTAATGAATGGCGTCCCTCACTGCACCAAAATCACCTGTTTCTGCCTCAGCCTTCCTCCACCGCATTAAGTGGGAATTTATGGAGGCAGCTTCCCATTGAACAAAACCATTTCTCTTCCAGTTTGGTTTTAACAGCACTCTTTATTCCCTGCAGATTTAAGGATAGGAGGCTGGCGTTTGGGGGGGGGGGGGGGTGGTTGTCGCTACACCATTAAGGGCTACGGCCCTCCCAATTTCTCTCACACTTTCATTGGGAAGGCAAACAGCCCTGAGCGGTCTGCTCCTAAAGAGACCTCTGTGAATAGATAGATGCCTGATGGATCAAGTGGCGTGCTAACACATGCACGAGGACTGTCCCAATTCTGGTTCTTTTACACGGCAGGAGCCGCTGGATTTGAAATGGGACTTCAAGTCAGGGCACTTTTATTCCTCAACTAAGAATAGAAATGTATAAATGAAAGCACAGGCCGGTCTGATACACGGGGGATACACCAGATGTAACAGCAGGCCACAGAGACATTTGTCCCTGATAGTGAATCTATTACTGAACCCTTTATTGAAATTGAGCCGACATGCTAGAGACCCCCTAACATCATAACCTATAAAACGGAGATATTTCATAATTATTCAGTGGCGGCGTATTTGGGTGAATCTTTTAACTGCCAATGACTGTGTCATATATAGCTGCATTAGCGTCTCATTACTTCGGCGATAGGGAGAAGATTTCTTAATGCCTCTCGACAGGCCATGATGTAATTACACAGTGTTTGTTGCAAGTCAACATGATAATTTGTGTTTCCGAGGGATCTGTCATGCGCCCGGGATGCCGGGCGCATAAATGATTCAACCCCTCATAAATGTCCTGATTGAAAACAAGCTGTTGCCCAAACCAACTTAACTATCATGTCATCGCGGCACCTCGTGGCCTCAAAATACACAACAACGAAAAAAGAAAAAAGATCCCTGTGAAAATTCATCACAATGTTTGGCGCTGTGAGGCAGAATTATGCATGAAAGCATAAGAAAAGCTTACCTTTCACTTCTGCCTCTGTATGTGTGTGTGTGTGAGAGATCAAGATAGAGAGAGCATGATGTGGAGAGAGAGAGAGAGAGAGAGAGAGAGAGAGAGAGAGAGAGAGAGAGAGAGAGAGAGAGAGAGAGTTTAGTGTATGTGTGAGACTGTTCTGCAATTCCCCAGAGGCTGCCATTGTTGAAATGTACCCATTCCCACCCTCTGAGCTCGACCTAACAAGGCTACGCAACATCCGCATGGGGGCTGCAGAGTTTACGTGCATGGTGGAGGGTGTGTGTGTGTGTGTATGTTTGTGTGTGAGTGTTTGGGGGCGTTGATTTGAGTTTTTTTAGTTTTTGACTATCTGTTTTGAAATCTGTGGGGTGGGCAGGGTATATTAAAGGCAGAGCGAGGTGTTCCTGCGTAGCCGTCGGCTCCGCTGCACCTCTCTAGCATTCTGACTGTGACCCCAGCCTTCGGGTGTGTGTGTGTTTTAATTCTCTTTGTACACACTCTCTAAGATGTTCTCGCTCTCCTCCTCTTTTCTCCTCTTCCCCCCCTCCCGTTGTGTTCCTTGCAGAACAGAGCCCCAGATACTGAGGATATTGCCCCTGGTTTATTTGGCCTGTCTCTGTCTCTGTTTTTTCTTTTCCTCGTTCTCTTGCCATATATATCTCCCGATCCTCCTCCTCTCTCATCTCCTTTCTTTTTCCCTTTTATTTATCTTCTGCAAGTCCTCTCACTTTGCGATCAATACGGTTTTCCGCTTGAAGCCTCGCGGCCAATATGAGAGGAGCTGCGGGATTTTTTGAAGTCGGAATGCTAAACATGTTAAACAGCGAAGATGTTTTGAAAATTTGGGATCATCGGAGAGATGTTAAACGTCTGAATTTGTTTTTCCCAGTTCCCAGCTGCATACTGTACGTGCATCAGACGTTATGGCTTTTTATCAGCTGTCTTTGATCTCTCTCTCTCTGGCTTTTTATATAATGTTTCTGATTCTTGCATTTGAATCTATTAGCGGATCACTAAATCCGGGATGTAGCAGTTATCCTTACAAAATGAACATGTGATATGCATATTTATGTATTTATAAATCTACTTTGAAAATCGGTTTGCTTCATTTGAAACCAACACTGCATCACTCGATCGTCCTCCTGCATATTTTGCATGGTTCATGCGTAGACTCAGTAGTTAAAATCTTGAAAAGACTCCCTCATATATTTTCATTCTGAGGCAATACAAGGCTTTTAGGTGTTTGATGTTCAATCCTTCATGAGCTCATATCTCTTTTTTTTATCCTTGAACAAGATAATAAAACCCTGAAAGACGAAATATTATAAAAAGTATAATAGTATGATATACATAGTAATATAGTGTAATTTTTCACAAATCAATAACATTATATATCAAACAATGACCAGTATGAGAAAAAACAGATTTACTCTCAAAAAACAGCTGTTTTTACTTTATAGTCCTATCTACATAGCTATATCACTTTGACACAATTTATTATATCTATGCATATAAAAAGTATTTGTAGACAAGGATGTGGGTAGTGGTAATGGGCAAGGTTTTATCTCACTGTTGTTCACAACAAATATGCACTGATATTGACAGTTTAACAATTGAATACATTTACATGATTATATATCTACATTTTACAGGTTCTTATGACAAAATATGTAATATTCAGTCTGCTGGCAGCACCACATTCATGCCTGGAAGAAAGCACGAAAGACACATCTAGCTCAATGTATCCTCAGACTGCGGTTGGTATGATATTTTACACTTTTTAAGTTTAAGTTTTTCCTCATTTTTGAGCGTTCTTCTACAAATGTCCAGCAACACGTGTCAAATTGCGGCTCGTTACATTCATACAGTCTTTTCAAAATAAAGATTTGTCTTTTTTTTGGCCACAGGGAACAACTTAAGAGGTTTAGGCAAAAAAACTACTTGGTTAGGTTTAGGAAAACCTCATGGTTTGGTCAAAATAACTATAGGAGGGGCGTTACTTTAAGCATGGAAGTTACGTGACAAATAAATCAACATTGACTTCTGGTTTTCACACAGGACATGACCCGCGGTCTGCTGGGTTACAGTCTCTAGTGTATGGACCCCACATTGCACCCCGACTTTCTGCCTATGCAAAGTTTGTTTGTCATTATATTTCTTGGTTCACGATTACGTGGCATACATACAAACATGGGTTATATATGAATTATTGAGCATTACTTTTTGTAGGTACAGCTAAGAAAGGTCTATGAGAACAGCCTGACCAGCTGAGTGACATTTACACTAGCTGTTTTAGCCATGCTCTATGGAGGCCGATGTCTATCCGTCGGTTAGTTGCTCCATCACTTTGGTCCAGACTGAAAGATCTTGGCGAGCTGCATGGAATGTCATGAAACTTTAGAGATTCATTGTCTTCAGAGGATGCATTCCGCTAACTTTGGTGATAAATAAGGGAGGAGTAAAAGTGATGTGTTGCCCAACGTGGTTGCTATCTCCAACATTTGGTTGATACTCATTTAATGGGAATAGTTGATGCGTCGTACTTTTGACCGCCTTTGTATTTGGGAGTTTGTTTGGTTGATCAGAACACCACCAGGCACATTTACGGCTGGATGTACTGCCTCTTCCTGACCTCGAGTTTGAACCAATATAACCTGACAACAGGTATAAAGAAGGGCTTCTTTGTTACCCTCAACCAACCTCTCTCTCCCTCCATCAGTCCCTCTGCGTGCTCTTTGCTCTTTGTTCTCCATTTTCTGCACCTGCTCCTCTCGCTCTCGCTGTCGGATGGACGGGCGGAAGGCTGCTACATCCCCGATGACTGTCATCATCATCATCTGTGTGTCCGACCGCCGCTGACGAGCCAGAAATGCAGCCAGCCAGATAGCAGGGCTGTGGAAGCAAATGCATACTGCCCCGTGCCCCCCGTTTGCATCCAACTGTCGAGCTAATTTTTATGCAAACTTTTGAAATTTCGCAAAAAAAAGAATGAGAATTAAGTGTGTTTTCACTTGGGTTTGGAGTGAATAAATTGGGTTCATGAATGAATAAAAACACAGCCACTGGCCTCTCAATAATTAATACGACTTGGGAAAGTTGTTATTGCTGTATAGAGACAGATAATGTTTGTCAAGCCACTTTTTGATTGAGCAATGAGGCCTTTTCATCCGTGTGTTTGACAAAAGTATAATTATTGCCTCATTACATTGAAAAAAAACTCTGTGGAATGTTGGCTATTAATTAATAAGACCGTTCAGCTTCTCTGAATTTGTAAAAACACTAAAATAGAATAACACTTGGATGGAGCGAGTTTTTGTCTTCAGTGAAAAGACGTAAACCTGTATGTGCAGATGTTTTGTACAGCCTCCATGTGTGTGCATGTACTGTACGCATCCAGATCCAGACTATTTATATGCACACTTTTACTGATGAACCAGGAGATGGAGGGGTAGACATCAAACCTCTACTCTGGTGGTCGTCAATATAGCACTCGTACAGCGATTATTAAACACTGTGTTTTAACGCGTGACACCGTGAGTGATGTAGTGATGAACAAAGAGAGAGAAGAGTGAAGGAATGAGGATTGGAGTGTGGGGGGGGGGGAGGCAGATGAGACTCCAGAGTGACGGCAGATAGGAAGAGAGAGAGAGAGAGAGAGATATTCAGGCCTCACTGCTTTTCCTCCAGGTGTCTTTGGCCTGCATGATTTCATCTGCGAGGCCATAATAAACTTCCTTAATGAAATAAGTAATTAACATATTATAATTGTGCAGCGGATGATTTTGACAGAGATCATTTTCCATATCTAATGCTATGCTAATTTAATCTGTTCCCCTCCTCTGCCCGACACGACCCTTTCTGTGATTAAGTTTCATGGCATCTCACTTTCGCTTCTCCTCACCTCTCCCTCTTCATACAACCTCACCCCTCGTCCTCTCTCCCTCTCTCTCCCTTCTCCCTTCGCTTCCTTTCCTCTTGTCTTTTTCTCTTCTCCTCTGGTGATGGATTGACTCCTCTGCGGAGGTTCAGGGCCTTGTTGTTGTGGTGGAGTTGCAGGCGGAGGGACGTGCACAGATGGCGGGGGATCGGGAGGCTGAGGGTGGAGGGTGGAGGCCTGGATCTGCATGTGTGGTCTGATCTCTGCATGGAAAACAAAAAAAAGGAGAGCAGGAAGCGTAGGAGGTGGGAGGAACAGCGCTGATTGAAATATAGCCGGTGGTCATATGGCTCTATAGTTTGGTCATCTATAGGTACTGTTTGGAAGAGGTCATTCTTGTCTTGGACGATATCTTTAGGAAGTTTTTTTGATAAAGAACTTGGGCTGAAATTAAGTGATACATCGGTCCCAAATGTGTGACGTGAAAGTGAAGCCAAGTGATGTTGTTACAATCCCAATCGGATAGTTAACCATCCTAAATTATAGCCGTTGTCATGGTCATAAACAGATGAAACAGGAAGCTTATTATATTGTTGTTGGCATGAGGAACAGAGGAACTTTACTTCAGTCATCATGCTAGTAAACCTGAAAACAAATGCAGCCAGCAGAGGAATTCCTGTTTGTTTTCTTTTACACCAAGAAGGTTTGCCTCAAAACAAATCAATGCCATTTGTGCAGGAATTTGTAGAAACAAAAGTCAAATCCGTGATAGTTTTCGTTGGACAAACAGTAAACGATCAACAGGCTGAACACCGAAAACATTATGATGTCCTCTGTTCCGTAGCCTCGCTGAGAGAGGACAGACAAATGGAGCGAGGTGGTTCAAGGGGACAGGGTGGCTGGGAGGAGTGGGAGGCGAGGGACGGATGAAATCAGCCAGCTGTGGTTTGATCTGTCCCATGTGATGCCAGGTCCCCCCCCCCCCCCCCCCCCCCCCCCCCCCCCACACACTCTCTCTCTCTCTCTTACTCCGTCTCTTTAACTTTCTTTCTTTCTCTCTCTCTCTCTCTCTCTCTCTCTCTCTCTCTTTTACGCTCTCCGTCCCTAAAGTCCCTCTCCCCTGGCTTCTCTGAGCAGAAGGAGGCACCCACTCGGGGGCTCGCCATTTTTTGTCACCCGTGAAATGATGCACACAACACAGTCACTACCCCACCAGCCGTCCTGTCCCCCATAATCCACAGCTCCACAGCATATAGAAAAGATTTTTCCCCACGCCACCCAATGCTCAAAATACACAGTTCATGGAGGAAGACAAACTCCCAGTATCTGACCTATGAACGCCTGGAACACTGGTTAGACGCTTAATGAGTGTCACATTTCCAACTGATGGGATCGTCAATGGAAGTTCCGTCACGCTACAGCTTTATGGTTTAGTTTTTGATATTACATATATTTTTAAAAATTATTGTACATAAATTATGAAGATGACTTGGCACGATGACACAGACCTCTATAGAGTAGGGTAGCCCAAAACTGACCACCCATCACGACCCCATTCAGAACAGGCCTTGTTCATAAATCGTAAGAAGTGCGTAAATGAACGTTCCTGACCATCTTTAATTGAATGTACGCTAGCCTTTCATATTGAATTCAATGTAAGAGTACGCCACAGTTATCATAACAATACGAACATTCAGGCTCCCTCATGTGGCTCAGAGGTGTACTGCAGATATAATAGACAATGGAAGAAATTCTGCAAATGTATTTGGCGACCTGATGAAATCTCCTGCGACCCACCGGTGCGCCGCGTCCCAGTCTTTTAAGAGCGACTGGGTGTAGAGAACATTACGATCCTTTAATTCCAAAGTGTCTTGTCTAGTACGATGGCTTACAGCAGGTGATTCAAACTATTAGTGTTCCAGGACACATCCTGTTAAAAAAAGATTTCTCCACGCTCATGTTTCGAAAGTGGGGCTACAAAGGAATGGCGAGTAGAGCAAACAGAGGGGAAAAGAAGGGTAAATAATGAATAAGCAGTATTTTGTAAAACAATTTCCCCTCTTCTAAGTTGAGCACACAAGAACAACTGAGATGTATAAATATTGTAGAGTGCAGAGGCTTTGTCTGCCTGAATACTCCGCATTCTGTGTGTGTGTGTGTGTGTGTGTGTGTGTGTGTGTGTGTGTGTGTGTGTGTGTGTGTGTGTGTCTGAGAGAAAGAGGTCAGGTGGGGCAAACAGAGGATGAGTAATATGAAAGAGCTCAGATGTGAACGCGGCCAGTAACAATGAATGAGTGACAGGACACATGCCACTGGGTAATGACAGGTTCACACCTGCACGTTACCCTTTCCTTTCATACCATATAGCAACACACCCCTCATACGATACACACACACACACACACACACACACACACACACACGTAGTTAGAACAGATGCAACACATGACATGCCAGTGAGACTCGCAGTGTTTTAAATGTGTCATCAGTGTTCTGTTGGACTTTTCATTTGACACCACCGCTGTTTAAGCGAGAACAAACAAACGACATGCTTTCTTCCACCCACTCTGAGTGCATTGAGAGTTGAGACGTTGGTAAGGTGGAGCAGCAGAGCACCGTTTCAAAAGTAAAATGTTAAACGGACCGCATTCGTATAGTGCTTTTTTTAAAGTCTACCGGCCACTCAAAGGCGCTTTGCAACACATTGCCTACAAACACACATTCATACACTGATGGGGCTGCCATGCAAGGTGCCAATCTTGTCATCAGGAGCGTTGACTTCACTAGTTTCTCTGTGCCTAGCGCCGCCCAAGACGATTGTGTTTGGTTTCTTTTCTCCCCTATACCAGAATAAGAATGTATTGGAGTCAGATCGGGCTGGGGTTCAGTGTATTCATTTTACTTCAACACTCTCTGGAAGAGCCGGGGATCAAAAAAAAAACGTTGTTCACCTCATCAGATCATCATCAAGTGTCGAGTGAAGCGTTTCTCAATAAAAGACACAAACAAGGAAACGGAACCTCTCAAGACCAGGGACTATTTCCTTCATGATTGTGTCAAAGCGAGCACATGCTGTATTTTCCCCTCTTTGAAATATCTTCCCGCCACACAAACGACCTCCTTAAACAACAGGTGCTAAAAACTGAAATCGATCATTGTTGTACATCTCCTTCCCTCTCTTTTTCTCCGCTCCGAGACGGTGGCATCACAGGGACCTAATGGTAATCGAAGGCTGTCCCCTCAGTCAAAAGAAAACATCGAGCGTCACTCTGTTCACCTCAGGGATCAGACAGAGGAAGTGTGTGTGTGTGTGTGTGAGAGAAAAACATGGAACATGAATGTCTCTCAGTGGAATTCAGATCATATAGGCTTTATTTGCATAAAAAGGTACCAATAATTTGCCAATACATGTCAAGACCATCAACACGAGACCGCTAGAGGCGTGGAGGAATATGTTCAATAGTATTATCAGACAAGCACTTTATTAAAGATGTAGAGAGGTAGAGAGGTAAACAGAACAGGTGTTTTAAGACATAAGCACATTATGAAAGTGTCAGATGGATGTAATACATTTTGATTTGATTGAAAACTTACCGTGCGAATGGGACAGTCAATAAAAATGTACTTATATACCTATACTGCCATTATATTAGTCTATTAGAAACGCAGATAAGGTTTTCCTACAGTGTAATCCTCAAACAGCAGAATATTACATTCTAGGTAATGTTAAGTCGTTAACTTTACAGCCGCCCAATAACGGAGCCGCTCGCACATTACATTTAACAGCATGCAAATTCAAACGTTGGCAAACAAATAATTGAGGGGAAAACATATCAATTCTGGCTGCACATGAAACCTAAATATCATTTCATCCCTTCCTTTCCTCTTCTCGGCGCCCCCTCCCGTCATCCCCTCACCCCCACACCCAAAAACCATCTCCCAGTGTGTCTTCCCTCTTTATCTCTGTCTCACTGTTTCTCTCTGGCTCGTCTCGGAGGTTCATGGGGAGATCTCAACATCCCTAAATCATCATCAGAATGAGAAAGGAGTCCCAGGGCTAATGCAATGCAGATATGTTGTCTTTTGTGTCGGAATATGAGAAAAGGAATTTATGTGAGGCGCTCGGTGAGTCAGAATTCATTTCTTGCTCGAGCTTTTGCCCTGCAGTCAAACGTAAACTGACTGCAGACTCAGCTGGCTGACTGAGTGAGGACACACACACAGACACACACACACACACACACACACACACACACACACACACACACACAGAGACAGAGAGAGAGGCATGCAGACTCA
Organism: Anarrhichthys ocellatus; assembly: GCF_004355925.1. Lineage (NCBI taxonomy): Eukaryota > Metazoa > Chordata > Actinopteri > Perciformes > Anarhichadidae > Anarrhichthys > Anarrhichthys ocellatus. The sequence continues at coordinate 593,994 of NW_022280133.1, forward strand.
ACCCACTCAATATACACGGATGGACTCCCTCAGCACTCAGCACATCCATACACTCATGTTCACCTCAATAGAGTGCGCCTGTGTGCTAAGAGTGGCCCTCTCCATCCTTGAGTGACAGGTGTACATGGGTGACACAATGGCCGCCAATATTGTCCGGCGACCATGGTAACAATGGCCCGTCTCCAGGGAAATGGGGAGGCTCGCAGTCGCCGGCCGTCAGACATGAAAAGAGAACATTTCAGGTGGTGGTGGGGAAAAAAGAAGGAAGAGGAAGAAAAAAAAAAACATTTTGAGGGTTTGTGCTAATCAACATTGCCGGCGGCAAGCGCTTTGATAGGGAAATAGGATTCTGATCCTTGATTATAATATAGGGCACAATCTGAAATGGCTCACACACACTCAGAGTCTGAATAAGCAAGCTGAAAATGAAGAACGCGGTCTCTCCTTGACCATTAAATACACCGTTGTATTAATCTCCCACATCTGAGGAATAAACATGAGTGGAAGCAAAACATCCTAAATGTACAGCTGTTAAACATCAGATTTTTGTCGAGAACACGCGGGATGCATGGGAAGTGAACACAGTGCTGTGAATATTAACAGAGGACGGATCAGGTCTTCAAACAATACGGTTGCACAGAAAACATAGCCTGGATGATCTTCACCGCTGATGGAGAGCGCTAAAAGGTACAGCTAACAAGCTGTGTGTGTTTGTGTATAATGTGTGAGGGAGAGAGAGAGAGACAGACAGAGGGACAGGAAGAGAGAGACAGAGAGTGATGTACTCTTATCAGTCTTCCCAGTCCTCAGCAGCAGCAGATAAACAGAAGTGTGAAGGGCAGTTGCGCTGCAGGGGGCTGATTGACATGGCTGGCGCCCAAAGAATTACACGCACACACACACACACACACACACACACGCACACACACACACACACGCACACAAATTTGCCTTTTGCTTTCCTCACTTCAGCAAATATCTACAAATGTGAGTAGCACAGCTAGTACTACAGCTATCCAATAGATGAATTATAGGACTAAATGTATGATTTACAAGATTTACAAGTTTAATTTCAGTGAATCTAGCAATAATATATCATTGGCTGTTTACCTGTGCTGTCTTGGTGTGAATACTATGAACAAAGGAGACCGTGATTTAGACTATTGCTTCCTGACCTTTTTACCTTGTGAACGCCTAAAAAGAAGGAATGTAACCACTGAACACAGGTTATGAACTTAGTGAGGACACGATGGGTGATTTATGTCTTTTCAGATTCCTGTCTGAAGGATTTTTAGGGGTTCTAAAGACTTGGAATGATCCTGTATTTCACAAGAAACGAGCATTTTCTGGATACTGGCCTTCTACAACTCTTGTCTTTTCTTTTTTTTTACTCACTTTGCTTTGAAGGAGCAGCACCCGCTTCCTGTTTCGTGTTATAAAGCAATCTCCCGTCGTGTCGCATATTCTGGCAGTAGGTTTGCGACAAAATCAAAGTCAGCTGCAGCCGGCGTAAACAAAAAGGCGGCGTAGAGGTCGGCCGAAGCCACCTCGGTCTCGTTCCTTCATGGTTGTCAAATGAAACATCTCAATCAATGCCGGCATGCTTTATTTAGGTTAAAGAAGTGTGACACGTGAATTGCTTGTATACTCATTTATTTGCGATGTATTGCACAATGAACTCAATCACACACATACGAGGTCATTTAAGCTGCGCCATGTGTGTATGAGTGAAGATAAACACCCCGTCAGTACCAGCAGCTCAAAGCAAGTATAGGGGATTAAAGCAGAGGGGAAGAAAAAAAAAAAAAGAACTAGCAGGGAGGACAAGGGAGGATGGAGACTGTTGAGAGTCTTGATGGACAGCGACAATGCACCTTGTGTCTTTTTGAATATGTGTGTTTGAAGGGTATTTTTGCAGAATGCATGTGCATGACCACCCTTTACACGTGCCACCTGCTTGGGTTTGGCGTGCTTATGCATATTGGTTTGCATCTATGAACCTGTGTGTGTGTGTGTGTGTGTGTGTGTGTGTGTGAGTGGTTGTTTTCAGTGTGTTAGCAGATTATTGAGCAGGCATGCCCCGTGGCACCATGCTGTTCCACACCAAACAGTGAAACCAATACCTTTCTGTCGCTGATAAAACTGGATGGCCAGAGATAGGCATGCATATTATCACACACACACACACACACACACACACATACACATACACACACACACACACACTGCTCAGTTAGCTCCTGTGTGTGTGTGTGTGTGCGTGCACTAGGATTACAGGGGTTTTGCTTTGTGTGTTATCTGTGCATGCGTGTGAGTAATACACTCACAAAGACTCCATACACTCCCTCCTACTCTTTCCACCTCCCCAGAGACAAAGTCCCAATTTCTCCATTGCCTGCAGTCAGACAGAAAGACGGGGGGGGGGGGGGGGGGCGGGAGAGTAAGGAGAGGTAGCGAAAAAGGAAACCCAGATGCTATCGGCCCTCAGAGAGTCACCAGGGTCATTGTCATGTGTCAGTCAGTGTAACACAACTCTCCCCGATAAAGCCGGGCCGATTGCCACGATTGGCCGCGACGGGTGACAGTGCGATACCGTTCTGTGCCGGCGCTCCTGACGAGACACGAAATTAACCCCCAGCGCTTTGCCGATAAACATCTAAAATGGTTTCGGGACCCCAGGGGCTAATGGGAAGAGACGGGAAGCTATCAAAATATCAAATGTGCGTGACAAGCGGCACAAGGACCAGGTCTGTCAAACACTCGCCTCTCCGAGTGTGATTTAAACTCTGTTTCCCCCCACAAAGCCTGGCAGCGTAGCGCTGAGAAACGAGCCACTCGTCACCCCTGTCTGTACACGCTGAAGTCATATTTTAATAGACATATTTATTTAGGCAAACCGATGCGGGGTTCCGGGTTTTAATTAGGTAAACAGCTCATTGGGAGGAATCAATGGCGATCCGTTAATGAAGGTCGGCTCAGGCTAATAGCCGAGGCCTTTTCTGTCTCGCAGCCTTGAAAATCTCATGAAAGGAGGGAACGCAGTCATCTTTTTCTGTCTAATGCTGCTCGGGTAACAGATAGCTCTATTTTGAGGAGAATGTGTGCAGTGTGTAGTTGGGTCTGTGTGTGTGTGTGTGTGTTGTTTTTTCGGGTTCCTGTCCTTGGCGAGAGGCCTGCGTGTGTGTGCGTGTGTGTACATTTTATGTGTCTCAGCTGGGTGTAATGTGAAGGTGATGGGTGTCACCGGTGTCCCTGTCGTCTGAGGGCATGTCTCTGCCTGCTGGCTCTGACACCAGCCTGACTGACTTATGATCAGGATTTATCATCTTGATTTATGATGAGCCTGGTTTGTCCCTCTCACAGCCAGGGAGATGGGGAGGCCTGCCTTTGTGTGTGTGTGTGTGTGTGTGTGCGTGTGCGTGAGAGAGAGCGAGAGAGAGAGAGAGAAGTACCTCCACCGCAAAAAAAATTACATTTCAACAAGTCATTAATATCACATTCACCTCTTGTTTCACAAATCCAGTCGCTAAAAACAACTGTGAGTCTGGAAAGCGGGTGTATGACACTCCTCTCTCCCGCAGCAACTGTAAGAGGCACTTTTGCATCCAACGTGGATGATGTGTCAGGATGAACGTGACGCAGGGTGTTGCAGGAAGTGTAAAAGATGCTCCGGTGTTTCCCTAGACAAATAAAAGGTCGGAGAACATATTTCAAGACTGCGCGTTAATTGAAATTACTTATTCAAATGTTTCCAAACTGTGAACGTGAGAGCCTGGCATGAAAATGCATGAAGCATGCGGCGTGTCGACGAGGCAGTCTAAGAGTCCTGACTGCTAAATGCCGGGCGCAGGGACACGGGGTCTATTCAGTAAACATCTTTCAATTCCATGGCAGCAGGCCGGCAGAGCAGCCGGGCCGCCTCTTAGCTTCTCCCCTCCATGTTGGGATGCAGAGAAACAGGCCGTCTACAGACCCAGGGGATGGAGGGATGAGAGGGGAAAGAAAAAGGAGCTGGAGGGGGGGGGGGGGAAATAGAGATAGGGGGGCCAGACAGAGAAAGGGAGAAGGAGGGCATTGGAACACATCCGCAGATTAACCCTCACGGAGGAGATGGAAAATAGAGCGGAACTGAACACACGTGTGTGTGGAGAGAGAGAGAGAGAGAGAGAGAGAGAGAGAGAGAGAGAGAGAGAGAGAGACATCCAAGCACCACAACACAGAGGTGCTCGTTTTATGTTTCTGCCATGCCGTGGACATCGAAAACGACAACAAATACGCAACTCTCCACCCTTCCGTCTCTCCCTCCCTCCCTACACCCGTCCTTCCCTCACACAGCCACTGCTAATCCTCTCCTTCACACTCCCAAATAAAAGCAGCAGAGGAGGGAGGAAAAAGGAATGGGGGGTGAGGGCAAAGAGGGGTCGCTCGTCGCATTGTGCCTTCATCCATAGATATGGTATAGAGTTCACCCTAATAGAGGGGCATTGTTTGAATGACAGGAACATGTGTGTGTGTGTGTGTGTGTGTGTGTGTGTGTCAATAATCTGTTCACACCATCATGTGTGAGAACTGGCTTCCTGTCTGGGGACAAAATCCCTGCACCAATGGGGTTAACAGTTCGGTTCAGACTTAAGACAGGGTTTAGGTTTATATCATCACTAGATCATGGTTCAGGTTTGAGGTTACGGTTAAGCCTCCAGAGAAGGAATGCAATTTATATGTCCTCTCAAGTATACAGTGGCAGTACGGAGTGTTTTGGTGCCCTCATGAATAGAGTAAGTTTCAAATTCATAAGGTAAACACATCCAGACACTACTTTGTTTCTTCTTGGTGGTGAGATTTGTGAGTTGAAGTATTTTGTCTTCTGTACGTTGATTTGCTTCGCGGCCTGCTAAATAATCTCTTTCATGGTTGATACTTTATTTATGTGTTATGATAACTTGACATACTGTCTTGTGAGCTTAGCGTGAATCATTGCTTTCACTCCCGCAGTGTGTGTGCTAAACTTAGTATGGACCATAAGTTTGCACGGTGTGCAGTAAAGTGTCAGGATGTCGCTGACTATCGCTCACAGCAGACCGGTAATCTTTAGAAACAAAATCCTCACATTTTTGTAGTATTGTAGTGAGAAACATCTCACTACAACTCATTATGTTGATCATAAAAAAGATTATGGCTGGAATATTAACCACAGCCAATGGACATTGGCCTTAAGGAGTGTGTCACTGTATTAGACTGCATCCACGCAATGTAAGACCAGAGTTTATGTGCATTTATATATTTTTTCACAAAACATCGGCAGCTTTAATTGATGGTTTGATTTGGTTGTTGATTCGTATTGAAATGCAAGTGAACAGAAATAGAAATCCTCGGCTAATTCCTCTTCATCCAACTTTATACACAACGTCCTGAAAGCAAACATGACCGTGTGCATCATAAAGACCTTAGAGTACCTAATGTGACTTGTTTTTTGGCATTCCAGAACCAGAATATTACAATTTCTAGATGAGATAACGTTCAGGCCAAAAGTTGAAAATCTTCCCGTTATACCAGTCAAAGATAAAAAAACAGAATTTTATAATATAACTTCACAAGATAACTAGGTTATAACATCATGTGGCAGGAACTTACATTATCATTTGCTACATAGTTCAGAATCTCATGAGGGTTTATTCATCAATACATCACAAGTCTCCACACATAGTCAATGTTTACTTGCCTTTGACATAATGCTAATGCTAGTATTGTACATCACATGTTCCCCCCGCTGTGGTGAAAGCCGCAGTGTGTGAGTGTGTGTGTGTGTGTGTGGGTGTATGTGTACGCTGCCTCTATCTGTAGTTGTGGAAACAGAGCGGGCTGTACAGAGCCAGATACACAGTCAGATACACAGGGGAATAGCTGTGAGTGAGTACTGTTGGTTTGTTTGACAGGGACCTCTTACCCCTGTCTCTCACACCTCAGATAGAGAGACAAATACACCGGGATGGCAGATAGAGGCAGATACCAGACGAGCGAAAGGGAGAGCAGAGAGAGAGAGAGAAGAGAGAGAAAAAACATAAAGATAGACCACGAGGTGTTGAAGATGGGCCTGGGGAATAGGAGGCGTAGCATAAAGGAGCAAGAGCAAAAGCGCAAAAGGAGGGGCGACAATAAAAGGGTTGTGGAGAGAGGGAGAGAATTAAGGGAGGAGAGGGGTTAGAGAGAAAGGGAGGGGGAAAGCGAGAGATAAGGAGGGAGAGAAAGCTTGGCACTGCACCGGGTAGTGGAGGGTTTATTATTCTCTGTAGCACTCAATCAAACGCCGGCCCTCTGAACAGAGAGCAATGCTGGCGAATCATCCTGGGGGCTTTCTCTCTCTCTTTCTTCCTCTCTCTCTCCATCCCTCCCCTCCTCACCCTCCCCCGCTCTCTCTCTCTCTTTTTTTTTCCTGCGGTGTATGAGTGCTATCCATCTGTCAGCTGTCGGTGCCAGTGAGAGATATACAGAGCTGTCACTTCGCGTCAGCCCGGGTTTGGGAGGCCCCTCTTTTGCAGCTGCCGCTCCACACATACTTTCCCTATGGCAGCACGGGAGCGCTGCTATTAAAGCACAAACACGAGCACGCACACAAACACCGAGGGTTAGGCCGATATGCTGCTCAATTAAAAATGTGATATTAAGCGGTGTTGGATAGATTGCGATTGCTAGGATTATCACTATCCTTACTTTAATGTCCTTTGGTCTTAGTACTGCTTTATGACTCCACTCTGAACAGCATCAAATGAATTGCATGTCTTTTCTTTCGCAATGAAAATAATATCTTCAGTGAGTAAAATTATTTTTAAAGATATCACTCTCCAAGCTGCAGTATAGAGCGCTAAAGGGAAAGTGCCGCGTTCTGTTTCAGTAGAAAGAAACTAAAACATAACTAATAACATAAGCCTCGGAAACGAGGATTGTAATTAGAAGAGAATCTGATTTTGATTCTTTTTCAACATTAATTTTATTCGCCTTTAACGCACACCACTTCCCATGAGCCCCAGACCGCTGCGGGTTAAATGTCCTGGTCCAACAGAAAGGGCTATTCCTTTGGAAGGTCAAGGGTCACGGTTACTTTGCACCGTCTGTAATTCGGGACGGAGAGGGCTGAACCAGCCGTGTAGACATTTTCAGACAGAGATTACAGCTAAAATGTAGGAAAAATGACTTATGTCTAGGTGTGTGTCGTGGATATGGATAAAACCATGCTTTAGAAGTGGTACACTGTAGTGTTTTGGTTGTGCTTTTTTGGGTGTGCGGATGCCAATTTGTAAGGTTTGTAAACCCCAGGAACACACTTTATGTTTTCAGAAAGACCAATGAAAGAAATGCTGAACGAGAGGTCGCAGTGAGCTACAGGAGCGAGTTGAACAAGACTTAAAGTACAAATTATGGAGATCTGCAAGATCTGATTTGACAGACCAGTCAAACTGTGACTCACACAAAACGACATAAATCACTGTCATCTGTTAAATCTGAACAAAATTGCAACCTAGTTCATATTAATTTGCCATTTTAATACCTAAAACTAAATAAAGCTGTCAGTTCTTCCATTATTTCAAAACCCATTGGATAACATTCGAAACCTATTGATCATCAGGCTACAGAAACTCAGAAACACACAATTAAACACAAAGACACTGTCACATACTGGCACCATCAAAGTCCTGAAAGGAAGCTGCTGGGGTTTGTGTATGTATGTATGGGGGTTAAAACAGGACGACTGCAGTGCCAAACCCCACCAGGGTGGAAGGGGTGGGATGGAGGGGTAGGTGGTGTTGGGATGGATGTGTGTGTCTGTGTGTGTGTGTGTGTGTGTGTGTGTGTGAGGGGTGTGGAGGGGAGGGGCAATTACACAAATTAATTGCAGGCCTCTGCTGACACCACTCAGGAAGAAGACGTGAAGGGTACACATGTGTGTTCTATGACAACAAGAGAAAAGCCTCCTCCCATGCCTTCCATTTGGGTATGTTGACAAGATTGCTGGGTTTTTGTGCCTATTGTGCCACTCCTGCCATGCCGACGCCAATTGTGTTGGGTTTTGGGGGGCCTCGTTATTAGAGGGTGACAGTTTCTGGGCGGAAACAAACACGACTCTGACGATTAACACCGTGTCACCATGTCAGCTCATACAGTAATCCTGATATTCTGTCTATCGCACATGTGTGCAGAGAATGGGAGGGGGAGGTGAGAGGAAGGGACAGTGAGAGTATGGTAGAAACAGAGAGAGGGAGAGAGGAAGAGGCACTGCCGAAATCCCAGGAGAGACAGATAAAGCCGTGTCGTTCATCGAGGACATTGTGTACGTGGCGGCGTGCTATAATGCAATGTTAACATTCCTCCCAATCCCGGGGCTCTCCACGGGGAAGAGCGAGGCCTGCTGGGGGATCTGTTTAGTTGATCAGACGTGCCAGTGCCCTCGCCGGCCTAGGGAATAGACTGGTGTAGGGTAGAATGGGAGAGCAGGGCGTGACAGACTAGGATGAGATAAAGGATGCTGCTGAGTGGAATAGCATTGTAAGGCTAAGCATGAATAACATAGCCGGCAAAGGACAAGATAGGACGATATAGTGCGGTGTTTGGTGTGGGATGCAGTAGAGTAGGGGATCGTGGGTTAACATACATATAGATTATGTAGTTATGGAAAGCATTGTGGAGCTTGTCGCACCAGCTGAATGTCACGTCAAACTTCGTTATGACGTTTACGTTTTGCATTTTAACGTTGCAGTCGGAGCTAATTCTAAATTCTGTATATACTCATATTCACGTGTCATGAGTCATGTGGAATAAAAAGTGCATTATTTCCTTAGAGTAGAAACAAAAGTATTTAAGTAATATATGAATAGCAAAAAAAAGAACCAGAATAGTTAAAGAAACGGTATAGTGCTTGAGTAATTGTAACTTAAAAATATTGAGTTGAGACAATTTGCGTCATCAGAAACTGAGTATCACGTTCATATTGTGCTAGTTGGTAAACCTGACTTGTGTGGAGTACAGCATTGAGGAGCAGAATGGCATATGACATCCAGCAGTATGCCAGCATAGACTGACGGCGACTGGTGTGACAAAGACACACACAAACAGTTGAGTATGATAGGATGAGCGTGGATAGGAGGTAAAAGCTTATTATTGCATTGGACACAGTAGCTTTGCAAAATGAAGGTGAAGCTAGGCCAGTTTATCCACGGGCGTGTTTCTATCAGATTGTAACTCAGCAGCACTCCGACTGCAACTCCAACGCCTCTCTGGGCAGATTGGCTTCACCTTCACACTCTCAATCAGCTTTTCTATCATAGAGGTGTCACATTAACATACATGCATGCACACATGACATGCAAAATAAATGGCAAACTTGCAGATGGGCATGTTTGTGTGCGAGCAAACACACGCACACCCACGCACACATGCTCTCTACCCCCTCCTCCAGCACCTCTCAAACCCATTATTGGCAGCAGTTCAGTGACGGTTGTGTGACTGCCAGTACTGCGGATCTGCTCCTGGAGCGAGCTCTCCCCATCAGCGCTGGCTTGATTACCCTGATGTATGCACACCCAGACACTTGACAATCTCTCAGCATTTACATATGCAGCCTCAGCACTCCACACTACTTCTGATCTGAGGTGTGTGTGTGTGTGTGTGTGTGTTTGCGAGATTTACTGTGTGTGCGAGAGAGCGAGTGCGAGTGTTCGTAAGGCGAGTGGGAGAAGATGAGGAGAAAGGAGGAGAGAAATGGCAGCTCTCGCTCGCTAAACGTAAAACAAACAAACTTTAAGCCGACGCCGAGCCCCTGCTCTTCAAAGCCGAGACGGAAGTAAGGAGAGAGAGGGAGAGAGAGAGACGCCTCACCTAAGGGCGTGCAACGCCGTAAACACACAAACAGAGCGTTTACCAGCCGGCCCGTTATTCACTCTCATGTCAAACACATAGCACTCAGAACTAACTACCACACACACCACCGGGGATAGAGCTGTGTTAAAACCCTCACAAAAGCCCGTACTTGACTGATGTTTTTCTTTCTTTTCACATGAAAAATCATCATACAAACAACCCCCCCCCCCCCTCACCCCCAAACCTGATTCAAAAAGGCCCTGCCTCTTGTTCTTTCTTTCTTTCCATCTCTGTCAACGTGAGGGAAGTGTCGATGTGAGGCAGAAACAGAGACAGACAGAGAGGAGGTCTGGGGAGTTACACTATGTCGATCCTTTTTGGCTGCTGCTTCACAGGGAAACCGGGCTCGGCTGATCATCATTAAAACGCACACAACTTGACATGTTTATTTAATGGCTGCTCCCGGCAAAGACGGCAAGCTGCTGCTATCTCTCACCGTCACATGTTGATCTACCACTGTGCCATGTGTGTCTGCGAGTGTGTGAGAGAGAGAGAGAGAGAGAGAGAGAGACGGAGTGTGTGTGTTGGCATTAATCTTCTCATACCTTTAATTTCCTGTGTGCTGTATATGAAGATCTTTGCAGTGTGCGAGGGAACTCTGTTGCTCCGGCTCTGTGCAAATACTGTAAAGTCAGGTCAGGCCACTTTGAGTTTGGATTAAGTGGATTGAAGTGGTTGTTTTCTCGTACCACTGCAATATTTACACGAGATTTAACTGTGACTGAACATACAATACCGATTTCCAACACCCCCCCACCTCCAAAAATCTGTAATCTAAACAGTCCATGCCTTTAGTTAACATGCCAACGCAGCGCCACCCTGCTGCTCTCTTGATTTCTCTGGTTACTGACAGCTTCCATAAATACCTTTGATGCCTCAGATCACGTTGGCCAACAATCCAAGAGTGCAGTGCATGCGTGCAGCCCACAGTGATCAGAGAGGAAGACATTCTTTATGTTGTGTATTTTATGGAGATGCGTTCGAACACCTGGCGACAAATGTTGTTCTTTAGGATTTCACATTCAATTAAATCAGCAACATTTCGCAGCGTTGTATGCATTCTATTAGTTAAAAAATGTGACTTCAATAAATCAAGTTCGTGATATTGTGAAATCAGTGATTTAAAGTTTATGAAATGTACATATGAGGGTTGTATAGTTATTTTCTTAATTTTAAGTTGCATAAAACTGCATTGATTGATGTCTTTGGCCACTGGGGGGGCAGTGCAACAAGCTGCAAAGCCAACAATGGCATATTTACAAAACTCACCTTATAAAGTTGTTGTGGATATGTTTGCAAATATTTCCCTATTTACACATCAGCCCGGCAAATGTAAGTCCATTATTCTCTCCTTATATTACACTATATCGTACATAGTTCTTTATAAACGGCATTCAGAAGAGGAATAATGCAAGACTTTCTTTGTAAAGGGAAACTTGTTTTTGACAGCAAACACTTTGACTTTTAGCTCTCTTTTGATCTCCACCGACCCCTGAGGAAAATACTTGGGTCTTGAGTGGCTCCACTATGTTCTCCAGTGTTAGTCGCTAACATTGTCTGCTTTTGGAGCCAGAAGAAAATAGCTTCCTGTTGTATCTGGAAACGAGGGGGATGACAGTAGTGAGAGTGAACCAACGTCGGTACGTTTTGGGCCGCAAAACAATGAGCTAAGAGGTGCTAAAATGTTTTGTAGAGCTGAGGGGAACTGCTGATGATTATTTTGTTTACGTTCATCACTACCAGTGGCACCTTTCACTTTTGAGCCATTTCTCGTAGAAATATATAGATGAGGGCAGCGTTAAGGAACATTTTAAGGGTAACATTACAATAAAAATATGAAACACAAAGGCAAAATTCTTTGCTAACACTTTGCAAGTGCAAAATGTCCTACATGCATTGATCTCCTGCTGCGGAATATAAAATTGTCAAATTAGACTGCATGAAATAACTTACAGAAAGCAGGCATTAGGGATGTGGTCTATTTGCTATCTCAGTGTGTAAAACAAAAAAGTGAGAGAACAAAACGTGGTGCAGGGCTCGGGCTTGTGGGTGAAACACCAAAGAGAAAAGAAGAGCGAGTGAGTGAAGAGGGATCAGAAGTATAGAACAGAGCAGATGTGTGTGTGTGTGTGAGTGAGAGACTGCAGGGCGGATTAAGGCGACACTCTTCCTTTTTTGTTTGTTTGTGTGCGTAAACGCGGTTTTGATGAAATATTAATGGCGCCTTCCAAAATGCCTTGTAAAGGATCCTCTGTCTTTGACTTCTCCATCTGTAGCACCTCAGGTAGGCATTTAGTATGCTGCTCTCTCTCTCTCTCTCTCTCTCTCTCTCTCTCTCTCTCTCTCTCTCTCTGTCAGGAGTGAACCGGCAACCCTGTGTGCATCAAGCTGTCAGCGCAAATCCTCCGCCCCCCCCCGCCCCTTCCCCGTGACACGCCTTTGGTCCCCCAATCTGGGTGCCTTCCGCCCCACCCGTCCACCGACCTAATCGCCAACCGGCTCCCCCGCAATTAAACCTCTCCCGACACATTTCTTGTTGCACTTTCATGGTGACAAGCACACATCAAAAAAAGACTAGAAGAAGGGTGTGAATGATTGATACGTTTTGACATTTACTTCATATCTCCTCATGTGAGTCCTCTTTTCCTCTCACCGAGACAAACAGAGACGCGCTGTCTTATGAGATCGGGTTGACGAGGGAGCCTGATGATATTGATTGCACTTCAGAGAGCTGCTTGATTGGCAGCTGCCAATGATCTGAGGATCTTATCCCACCCGAGCATCATCCCAGAGGCCCCCCCTACGGAGGAATCGGATACACCGACGGTCCCCTCGTCTCCCTCCGCTCCTGCTAATGCTGCCTGACTGAGGACGGGTAAACGATAGCGCCTGTCGACAAACACGAGTCTCGCTTGTGGTTTGTTTTTTGGCGTCGAAGGCCTCGCGTTGGTGGAAGCGAGGACTCTGACGCCCGTTGGCTCTAGGGGTCTCGTGGCGATGGCGGATGCTTGTGGAGTCGGCCGTCGATCAGTCAACGCGGTGTAATTACAAAGGTGAAGCGTCCCGCGGTGTCATCGGGAGTGGTCAGCCAGACACCCACAAGGCTTCCTGTCACAGGGAATGTCTAATTATAGTTCTTACAATACGTGTCGGGGTTGCTCGGGCATGCCGTGCTTTATAATAGCCTTCATTTATAACATAGAGAAGCACATTTGAATCTTGTGACTTGAGGCTGAGGGACAGGAGGCAAAGAAGCACAACATGTTACCAATAGTGCTTTTAGTTAGATATCTTTGTTTCTACATGTGTGCACCAACTCCAGTTATTGTATGTATACGCTTTCAAGAAAGATGATAGAAGTATTTTCCCTGCCCCCATGTCTCACACAAAGACAGCATAAAAAATATATGTATAGAGAGAGAGAGAGAGAGAGAGACAGAGAGAGAGAGAGAGAGAGAGAGAGAGAGAGAGAAAGAAAAAAATGGCGACTGTTGCCTGAGGAGGTATGGTTGTCATAAAAAAGCTGGGTTGGGATTTGTTGGTGTCACTCAATAAATCAGTGGGAGTTTAATTACCAGCCCGGTGTGAAGGAGCCGTGACAAGCAAAAAGTGTGTGTGGTTACGTGTGTGTGTGTGTGTGTGTGTGTGTGTGTGCGCGCATGTGGGTATACCTAGGTTGAGAGCGGAGAAGCCGTGACAGGCACTAGCTCTGTGAGTTAGCATTCCTCCTGGGCCGGACCCCCACCAAAAAGCCTTACAGGGCAGAGCTGCAAACTAACACACACACAAGCACACACACACACACACACACACACACACACACTGGGCCGTACCATTCTTTTGCTGGAGGGGGTGGGATAGGTGTCGGAGGCGGAGGGGGTCTGCTTACAGAGTTGCAGCTCAGTCTCTCAGACTAATCCCTCCCCGTCCCCTACCTCTGCCCCACACACCACCTCCGCCTCCTCCTTTTATGAACTGTGCTGGGCAGGAACTTCGGAAGGCTAATCTCTGCCTCATAGTCCAGCGCACACCGACACCGACTCTGACCCTCAGCCCCTATAATCCTGTAACCAGAGGGGGGGAAAGGAGCGACAGACACTGGGAGAGAGAGAGGGAAAACAAAACAGAGAGAGAGAGAGACAGTAGGGGGTGAAGTACGAGAGAGGAGACGTGAAGCAAACAGAGATGTAGGGAACATAAATACAGCATGCAGAAACAGAATAAGTGACACCAACTCCAAATTGTTGCTATGCCTTCGCTGGCATTTGAATTTTGCAGCTCTGTGTTGTTATAGATATTGATAATGCATGACTTCAAATGTAATTATTAATTTAATTGTGATTTCAGTGTATAAACATGCTATAGTCACTGTGGTGAAACTGACATTTAGCTTTGGCAACATTGTACGCAGATTCCAATAAAGTCTTGAGAGACTGAAACAAGAGGGTGCCACCCGTTCAGAGAAGAAAAAGACATAACCAGGATAAAGTAGCGGGTAGAATAAAAGGGCGGCAGATAAGCAAACACAGGTTTGACAGAGGTAGGAGAGGTGACGACAGGCAATAGGTAATGTTTTTCTCCTCCGATTCCCTTCGAGGTAACGATTTGAAGGTTCAATGGGCAAGATTACAGCTCTGGTAGAGGTGAGTTAAAAATACAGGGTGAGTTGTAACGCCGTCTGCGGCGAGTGAGTGACACACACACATCAGCGTGCTGCAGCGCCCGGCTCTGTGCTCGCTGTTATTGGCTGTTTTCAACTGTAGCACGGATGAAAAGAGTCAGCATTACAGCTGTCAATTCAGATGGAGATCAGGTGGTGGGAATGAGCGGGGAGACAGCAGATAGTGGCTCCGGGTTTGTCCACACACACACACACACACACACACACACGCACAGAAGACATTAACGTGTGCATGAACGCATGCATACAGAGGCATTTGCAGATGCTAACCCTTAAATAAATAAATCCCAATTCAAATCCTCCTTTTCCTGATCGCCGTTGTTCTCCTGACTCTTTTTAGAGTGAAAAAAAACAATGGCAGCTGCAGGAGGGTCTGATCATTCAACACTTAAAGTATACAGAATTATGTTCAGTTTTCAGAGGGCTATAAGATCTGCCAATATTTCACACACGCTTTTCCTTTTCTGCAATTGACACGATTCAAAGTATTCAACGTGCGACTGAGAGAGAAATTTCCCAAAGAGAGTAATTAATTTCCTGGCACCTCAGTTCTGGAGCTTGTATACGCGGCAAGTGAAACAATGAGCGGATAAAACCCAAAAAAACCTCCACTGTACTCTAGGTTTCACTGCTAACAGACAGATGCCAATCTAGCTCCCCCCCCACCCCACAACCCCCTGCTAGACATGTGTGCTAGTTGGCTGAGAGACATTAGCATTTGTTTTACCCCCCATCCCATGTGCTAGAGCCTCAGGCACAACAGTCAAAGAGACACCACCACCTCCCAATATCTCATCTCTCAGTGTGTGAACGCGAGACAGAGTGTGCTCTCTCTCACTCACACACTGTGGCCATTCATATGTGCCGGGACAGCTGAACTGCATGCCCCACAGTGTGATTTTTTTTTTGTTAGATATCAGTAATTTGTTTGGAAATATATTGGAAAAAAAAATCATAAAGACTAATTTTGCATTGTGCTTTGCTTTGGCAATACCGTTCTAATGGATTGCCATGCCAATAGGGAGCTGGATTGTGAGTGCGTTGGAGCCGGTTGCATGTCCACATTGCGGCGTGCATGTGCTAGTGCGCCCCCTAGCTCTCAGCCGAGGCCCTTCCTCTTGTCTTTCCTCCTCCTCCTCCTCCTCCTCCTCCTCCTCCTCCTCCTCCTGCTCCTGCTGTTCCTCTCTTGCCCTACATATCAGTCCCGGAGAGAATAGACCCGTCTAACACCCGGCTTCACAGAGACACTGTTTTGTCATGTTTTATATCATTCTACTAATGGCAAGAAAAGCAGGTCCTCTGACTAAAGACTGCAGTATCCCTAAAGATCTCTGGTAACAAATGCTTTGCAAAAAAAGAAAAGAAGAAGAAGAAAAAAAACGTGACGAGTCGCCTTAACTGAGCTCTCTGTTCTCACCAGCAAAAAGCTCTTGTTTTGTAAACAGTCTGAGAATGGCTGTGCTTTTTGATCCGTATTTGTAATAAAGGAGAAAAAATAGAGACAGAAGAGAGAGAGAGAGAGAGAGAGAGAGAGAGAGAGAGAGAGAGAGAGA
>NW_022280133.1:610146-716989 GCF_004355925.1 Anarrhichthys ocellatus
AGAGAGAGAGAGAGAGAGAGAGAGAGAGAGAGAGAGAGAGAGAGAGAGAGACAGAGAGAGAGAGACAGAGAGAGAGAGAGAGAGAGAGAGAGAGATCCAACAGATGGTAGATTTGGCGAGGCCTCTGCCATGCAGTTTATGTAAAAGCCTGTCTGGAAAGAGCACAGACCCCGAAGCATCTCGCACATATTGAGGAGTCACAGTCACGGCCTGGCTGCAAAGTAAGACGCGCCTAATGTCGGTCATTACTGAAATACTACTGATTTTCTTTTTTTCTCAATAAGATGGGGCTTATTATTATTATTATTAATTCCTCACTTCCAAAAAAAGTTCCTAAAATGTTACTGTGTTGTTGTTTTAAAGAAGTATAAAGTCCATCAGAAAAAAAGTGATCTGCAGCTGGCAATTATTTGCTTTATCAATTAATGAAAAAAATGCCCATCGCAACTTTCCTAAAGCTCAAGGAGACGTCTTAAAATGTCTGGTTTTGTTCGGCTGACAGTGAGAAACCCCCAAAATACTAGTTTACAAAGATATAGGACAAAGAAAAAACAGCATACCTTCTCATTCAAGCTTTTGTTTCTCACAATTTGGGCTCAAAAAATATTTAAAACAATTATTCGATTATCAAAACAGTTTCAGATTATTTTTCCTTTGATCAACTTATCAATTAATGAACTAATTGTTCCAGATGTAACTGAGTTTCTGTTCATTATGTTGAATACTGGTGTTGGTGTACACCGCGTTGCAGGCCAGTGTCAAAATGTTTGGTGCAGAGTGGGCGGACACACATCCACCCACACTCACACACACGCACACACGCCCACACTCACAGCCCCAAAATGACCTATTTGTGAGCATGTGTGACCTGCGACTGTCGATCAGTGCAAATTTGTGAGGCAATGAAGCATGCAGGAGAGTCCCGTCAGAGCAGAGGCTAGACATCACCCCCATCCCCTCCATCCAGAGGATGTGTGTGTGTGTGTGTGCGTGTGTGTGTGTGTGTGTGCGTGTGTGTGTGTGTGGGGGGGGGGGGGGGGGGGGCACAGGGTGGAAAAGGCACTATGAATGTAAAGAGGCAGTGAGGTAAGTGGAAGTGAGGATGGAAGAAGGGCAAATGAGGAAGAGGAAAACTCAAAGCGGGTGAAGCTCGTCTAACAGTGTGATTTAATGTCATCTGCCCCCCCCCCCCCCTCCCTGAAATGTTGAAAAAACTTCTATTCAAGCCGGCATATTTTTATTCCTCCTCTTCTCTCTCATTTCACACGGGCTGCAGATGCCTTAATTGTGCTCGCTCTTCAAGGCAGCCTTTTCGCTTGCTCTTGATAAGTCTTTGATATTCTGTGCTTCACTAATTGTAGTCGCTGCAGTACATCTATCTTTTTTCAATTTCCTGATAATTAGCCTCTAACTCTTTCATCTGTCTTTTCAAGTGCACTAAATCTCCTTCTCTAATGAAAGTTACACTGAACCCAACAAGGTTGACGGCTGGTAAAGGAAAAAAAAACACTGACGTCTCTCTCCCTCCTCCCCTCCCTCTCTTCTCTCTCTCCCTCTCTCCCTCCCTCTCTCTCTCTGGCCGTGGGCAGGCCCTGTCCTTGCGTCTCTAACGTGAAAATATTCAACCAAAAGAACACAGGAGCCGTTTAATAAGAACACGCTTCAAAATGACTCGGTTTTAATGGATGGGAGATGTGAGGTGAGCGGAAGAACTAACCTGCAGCGATCCAGCTGAAAAGATCAAAAAAAACCTCAGAAATCACTCAAAGCCACTGCTGCACTCCCAACAGACCACGGTCCTATCGAGAGGCTCGGAGTAATGAGCGAGATGGAAAGATCGCTGAGAGGGGGAGCTATGTTATGTATATGATAACATATTAGCACAACATCATTTCAGTGTGACAGCCTAGTTTGTACTCCGAAGCCCACCCCCAACTTCTGCTCTGGCAGAATTTATTCTTCCTGCATATTCAAAAAACAGAATCAGAGAAGGGAGATAAAAAAAAAAGCCAAGAGGCAGACTGAGATAAAGGCTTTTTGAAGTACAAGGAGTGTTGCTCTAATAGTTTTACATCTTTTGATTCAGTGTTTCCATGGTGGAAATGCGTTATTGAGAGCATTACTAAAAGAAATGCAAACACGGTGGCGGCGTGAGAGGAGAGCAGAGAGGAGTGAAGGAGAGGAGAGGAGAAGAAAAAAAAAAAACAGGCATCAAAATTGATTTTTCAATCATGCTTGCTGTTTCAAGAGGGCGTCACATGTTCTAATGACCTCATCCCTCTTGTAGTGATGTGAGTTATTTCACACCGGGCCATTTTAAACTAAGAGGACTAAGGTGGGTGTGTGTGTGTGTGTGTGTGTGGGGGGGGGGGGGGGTTAGTGCTGCCGCTAAGTAGGGCTCAAAGCTGTGAGGGGTAGTAAAGAGGAGAGGTGGGGTGGGCTAAGGGAATGGTTAACAGGGTCATTTAGATTGGATGGGAGATCGATACTGAGAGGTAGAGAGGAGGTGCATCTCTGTCACTGTGATGTGTGGCTGCTGTGTGATTGTTCTGCAGATTACGTACAAGGGAGGGGAAAAAGAAAAGGGAAGTGCTGTCTCTCTCTCTCTCTGTCTGTGTGTGTGTGTGTGTGTGTGTGTGAGTGTGTGTGTGTGTGTGTGTGTCACCGCCCTCCAGTGATTTAAAACACATTTTATGTTTTTTTTTGTTTGATATTCTATCCCCGCAGAGGAGGAAATGAAATACAATGTGCAGTGAATGTTAAGCTTATCGGTGTTTCTTTAAAGATCATCTCCGGTTTTAATTTTGGGAGGGGGGGTCAGTTACACTAAGATGATCACAAGTGACCAATCTATTCATTTATCTAAAGGCGATGTAACAATAAGACGCAAATTAAATCATGCCTTTTTTTTCCCTTTCTCAGTATATTAATCATCAGACGTGATGAGTCTTGTGACTGGGAGGTCTCGGGTTCAAAGCCAGAATTAGACAAATTAGCAATGTGCTTCGTCTCCGCTGCAACCTCTGCAAAAGGTGTCCTTGAGCAACTCTCTGAGCCACTGACGCTCTAAGAGAATTGCTTGACCAAATAATCTCAACCCGAAGAAGAAAAAGCCTGGATGTTTGAGAAATGGCAATATGCTGGTAAAGCAACTTTGAAGGTGGGAACGTGTAAGAGCGGGTTCGGCAGGTAGTTAGTAAGTATTACGCTTAGGGATCAAGGGTCATTTGATTGCATTTCTGATCTTTTGTCATGTATTCTCTGATGTTTGTGCGTCTGTTTGTGCGTGCCTGTCCTCTTGTGGCATGCACCGGTTCGTGCTGCCTGCAGCGTTTCCTGCAGCGTGTTGCAGCCTCCCAGCAGACATGCAAGGCCTGGAGGTAAAACCACTCACACGACACCCGCAGAAGGGATCATAGCAGGAAGTCGATTTTTTTTTTCTTGATGTGAATCCTCACATTTAGCCTGTTACTGAAAAAAAAACATAGCTTGTGCAAATTCATTGTATTTGATTGATTCTAAAGTAGTACTGATTGATGTCTTAAAATAGCTCTAAATCATTTCTTACTGACATGAGACATGTTTAGTAAAGTCACTTCAATGCCTACTTATAAAGCACATATTTTCTTCTTTTTTTCTGGTTAGCAATTAGCAGCCTTCTAAAACTAGAGTACCTCATGCATAGTCTACAATCTTAGTTTTAATTATCAAAAACCGTAGGACAAAAGTCAAATCGTGCAACACCTCACCGATCCCTGTAGACGCACTGTGTGTTCCTTGGGCTTCACGGAGGTCAGAGGTCGGGGTCAGCAGCAGAACAGCTTGTAGGGCGTCAGTGTGTTGATCAAAGACCCCTCTGCAGGCAGGACGCTTGCTGACACAGCTGCTTAGATCCAGTCTGAAGGACATTCTCTGTAAACACGCGAAAAGAAGAAAAACACCACTCACTTACTGACACTCGTATTCCTGTATTCGTTCTCTGCTGTATTATTACATGAACACATTTCTCTCTGATATCCTCAGACTTTTCTTTGTTCGCGGAGGAGAGAAAAAAGAAGAAAAAAAACCGCAGCTTATACGTAATTGTCATACCCATATCCAAACAGCAAGATGGAGAAATAGATGTGTGCAATACCGCGGAGCGCTCTCTAAGTGCAGTGCCTGCAATTCATAAGCATAACAAGCTGCATTCACTCAGCTGATCCTCAGGTCACTAAGAGAAATCTAGATTGGCTGTGTGCTGAAAGTGGGCACGCAGCTGAAGGATCGTGGAAAACTTTTGAAATGTGTTTTACTGGATGTGATCATTGAGTATCTTCTCCAACAACAGCCGTGTGGCTAAAGGCTTAATCTCTTGGTAGGCCTTGTTATTTTCTCCCCCCATATCTCTATTAAAGTGGCTCAGCTCCGAAATCAAAATAGAAGGAGGGGGAGGAGTGGGGGTAACAGGAAACACAGTTCTCATCTCTTACACTCGTTTTGAAGGGCTGGGATGTGACATATTTCGTTGTTTTTTTTTGCTGCCTTCATTGTCCGTCTGCCTGTGCTGGGATGTGGGAGGCGGATCAGATATCACTGCCTTGGGTGTTCGCCAGTGCCGCTCGTTCATCACGCCGCCCTTCCTCCCCTCCGGGGGCTTCTGGGAAAAAACGATGGACCGGAGGGATATACGGCCAGGGACAACAGGTGTTCATCTTCCGAGAAACGCACCAATCAGGTGCTCATATCTCCAGCCCTGTCACGCTCCAGCCCTCTGTAATTTGATATAGGTTCCTGCAACTCATTAGTGAATCCGGATCAGAAGGCTCTACTGTCTTGCGCTCTGTTATTTCACAATTAAAGTGTGGTACCACAGCGGGGATAAGTTCTGGCATTAGCTGACCCCCTTTTTTTTCATTGTACTGCACAGTGTTTGTGGCTTGGAAGTCCTGTATGTTAGTCAGTACACAAACCCGACCCTGTTGTAACTTGTTCTAATGAGGCTTTCTGAGGACTAAACTTTGAGGGACTCTGCGGGGACTCTAGCAAAGTCTCCACATCTGATATCATTTGCAGCTGAAACTTTGTGGCCTGCTCATATCGATAACATTTCTGGGGACTGACAAGATTCAGCGTTATTTATTATCTGGTCATTTGAAATGATCATCGAAGCATAGTACGGATTTCTGACACAACTTCATCTACGTCCAGGGTGCACGGAGAAGGGAAATGAATCTGAAGAGGTAAAAAAAACTTTACGGTTGCTCTGCATTGTTAGGGTCTAACAATAAAGTTCTCTTCTTCAAATTATGATCAATTTACAGGGGAGGCTGGTTCTAAATTATCGGTACTTTTTTAAAAAGGCCAACACGTGACCTTTTTTCAACAAGATGAAAAATGTACAAAATGGTTTCAGATATATTAAGTCGTCTGTCCTAATAAATGATCAAAGAGAAACAAACACGCCACCATAAATCAGTCAGTTTTCTCGTGACAGCTGTGACTGACAGTTTTCAACAGAGATCTCCCCGACATGTTAGGAAAATGGTGTGTTTGATGATCACACCCGATGAGGTAACAACGACGAAATGTCTGCAGACTCCTTTGGGTACGTCTTCTGAGAGACACGATTTCGAATATGATGAACTCTTCTCATGTTTGACGCGAGGTCAAACCGTGTTAAACGCGGAGGATTGAAAACACCTGCTGGCGCCTGCAGAAGGCCTGTTCCTGAACTGACACATTGCATGGAGTGCCCACATGACAGTGAATGGCACTCGTTCGCTAGCCTTCGAACCGCTGGGGTGGGAATGAAAGCGGCGTGTGCTCCACAATGTAGATGTCACAGGGCTGCAAATAAGTGTGTAACACTTTTCTAACGATGCACAGCATGCAGCTGAAGGAAAACGGACTCGCTGGCGACTTCTCTCGCTAATTTTGTGATTTTTATTTTTCGTCCAGCTCTAAAGGCAATGGAGTGTTGAGCACTCTGGCTCTTTTGTTCGAGCAGGGCAGCAAGAACACCTCGCGTCTCTGCGTCACTCATTTCTACGGCTTATTTTTAAACACATGAAGATCACATCAGTGAGGCGTCCCTGTAATTCCCCTGTAATTAATCTATAGGCCAAGTGGTTCCTTTAAAAAAAAAAAAAGAAAAGTTTGCTGTGAAAAGTACAATGTGAAGTGTTGTGATGGCTGTCGGCGGGCACAGTAGCTACACCGCAGCTCAAAGTGATGTGAACGCTGAGCAGCTGCTGGGAAAGTGAGAAAAAGTCAAACGGAGTTGTGCATGATGGATCATTTTTCTGTACCAACTTGGAGTCTTTTTTGGGGGGGAAATACAACATTTTTAGACTACCTTAAACCAACGTAGGTGTCAAACTGGACTTTTAAGAACAAATAGCTGCATTTACTGTATGCCCCCCCACACACAGTTTTATTTGAGCTAATTTAATTTCTTTCTCTAGGGTGGGAAAACTAGCGGCCTCTTCAAACTTCCAGAGTATGTAATTTGGTGTAAAACAGTAGCACTTTAGGCGTTCTCCACCAGTGAAATTAAATGGGACCCTGCGGGGTTGTGTTGTAGGGTATTAAGTAATGTTTATTGATGTTTATTCTCTGAGGGAGCCGCGTGAAAAAAAAAAAAAATCACTCTTCAGCTTTGATTAATTTCCCCCCTTGCTCCACGTAAACGATGAAGCTGAAGCAAAATCGCTCTTTAGCCATGACTCAGAGAGACTACAAGTGGAGCATCTCTCTTTAAAAAATCCTCATGCTGTTTTATGTAAAAAATGGACTGTGACCGTGAGGACTTCTTTTTTTTTTTTGAAAAATGATGGCTGGAAGCCTGCAGCACGATTCATCACCTATGAATTTGAACAGCTGGTATGTCTTCTTTTTTACCGCTGGTGGATGGAGATCACATTTAACAAGACCGTGGCCTCAGTCAGAGCAAATTCAATCTTGTTTTTGTCATTAAAATAGAGGGCAGAGATCAAACAGAATAATCTAAATTCAGCAACTTTTGGCAGCACATTATACTCGATTCAGGAACTACAAAGTATCGAGAGTATTACATCCAAACGCGAGAGAAAACGCATTATTCCTATTGCTTTAAGAAAACCTCTCTGCCTTTACTCCCTTCCTTCAGGTCTCAGAAATATCAAAAGTGGAGCTTCTGTTTCTTTCCTCCTTGAATCACCGTTTTCCTAAGTGTTCCTGTGTGTCTCTGCTTGGCTGGCTGCAGGACTGACACCTCTCCCCAGATCCGAGCATGTTCAGTCGCCGTCCTGCTTGCCCCCGTGCCAGCCTGTCATCCAGCCCGACCCATCACTCTCCCACAACACAACAAGTCCCCGCCTGTCACGCACACACACACACACACATCCACAATGTAACTTCTCCTCTTCACTTTATGATAAAATTAAATGAAAGGCATAAAGAAAACAATGGCAGTGTTGCTATGGCAACCCCCTGGGTGGAAACCATACATTTGCGTCCTCTTTCCTGCTCTTTAAGACAAATATGTGTCCTGATAAACCTTTTGAGCTCCCTCACAATATCCCAGGAATGCACAGATACCAGTCGAGGGCCACTCGTAGAGACGGATACACTGTAATCTCGCCGCCTTTTTGTGTACCTACCACTCTGTATCACTCCTCGTTTGCTATTTGTGGTGGAAAGGTCCTATTTGATGTAAGCTATAAGCGATGAGAGGCAGCGCTTTACGGTGAATTTAGAGCAGCTAAGAGGCGCTGTTAGGCGTGAAGCGAAGCCTCTGAGCTGTTCTAAAATCACTGTGAAGCACTGCATGGAGTGGCTTACTGCTTTTATGAAATGACATTATTCTAATGTTATTCTTCAGTGGACCATGAGAGGGTTGGCCTGATTCATTAGTATGACTTTATTGGACTCTTCAGATGTGTATACCTCTTCAGCAGTGTGCACCTCCAATATCACTGCAGATTGATAGAATTATTATTGTAGCTCAATTCTACAGTTATTGTTTTTTATTTTCAAATTTCATTTTTATTAAGTGAATGCCCGGCACGATCATATAAGCATTACAAATTATGAAAAGTAAAACTCAAAATATCAATGAAAACCTGTAACAATACTTTAAGAATGGGAGGTAAGACATACACGGTTTAGGGGTTTATGATTTTCAGTGTGCAAGAGTTGAATTATTTTACAATAGGAACAGAGACTGTGATGTGTCGCCGAATGTCAAAATGTCTATTAACATTTCATTGAGATTAATATACTCGTTCACATTGTAATTAATGAATTTGATGTTTTGCTGCTTCCTGATTTGAGCACCGTCTTCAACATGCAGATTTTACTGTCATATCGGCGTCTTTTTGTTCCATGTCTGCATTTCCCAACCTGTCCCTTAACCGGCCATTCGATTTACAACGCTTTTGCCAAAAGACTGCAGTTGAACAGTTCTTTTTCCGTAAAGAAAACACGGAAAAGGAAACCTCCGTGAGACTCGTCTGTTGCGGCTGCTGAGGTTGTAACCCTGCAGCAGATGCTCCCTCCTGAGTCTGAGACACACCCACACAAGCGCACGCAAACTGGAGGGTCTTACAATACGAGACAGCTGTGATTGTGAGGGGGCCAAATCTGCTAATGACCCCCTGTCATATTCATTAGGGAGCCCCATCAGCGTCTGCATGGCTGCAGTGATTGTCAGTGATTGTCTGGCCGTTTACCCGCCTGTCGCTCTCACACCTTGAAGCCGCGTACACCTGTGCTGGTGGTTACAGGTGTTTAAATGCTGGAGTGGATTACTGTCCCGCCTCCTGTCAAGATGAGACCCTTTCCTTTGCTCTTCAGTGTTTTTGAGTGCAAAGGGGATCTTCTTTTTTTATCAAATCAACTTTATTCAAATATTTATTTAAGCAAAATACCGGTATTGATTGGCAACCAACATTATTACTAAACAGAAACCTAAAAACTTGAACACATTTCCTCCCAGTGCCATGTGCAAGATGGTTCTCAACCGCTGCCAAAATGTGGTGCTAACAACGGTGTTGGTTAATAGGATAGTGACCTTAAAGAGCCCGAAAGAGAAATAAAAATAAAAGACACGTCTATTCTTAGAAGAACATTAAAGTGTAGTTTTCTCTTTGTCTCTTACGGACCGTGTCCTTGCAGAACCTACGTCAGTTTGGTAAGTAACCTCTACCGCATCACACAATGAAGCAAACAATGAAATCAGTAGCAGAGTAACTGCACCACCAGTCAGACACCAAACTAACACAAACACCCGCAGCCAAGTCAAACTGCACCACATCTCACTAAAAAGAGGATCTCACTTCCAAACTTTATTCATTTTGCACAGGAAGGGAAAAGTGCCAGTTGCTGCATTATTTGCAGCAGGAGAAAAGTTGCATCAGTCCCCTCGGTTCTGACTGAAGTCAATGAGAGACGCGTTGCCTCATACTGTCCCTTCCCCCTTACCCTCAGCACACTGCATTGTGGGATATCCTGTTGGTTCATCATCCTCTGCTGCTTGTCTGTTGGTTGTCTGAGCGTCAGCCCTGTCCGTGTTACGCTCTGCTCTTTCTCCCTCTGCCCCAAAAGAATGACGGCCTTTGAAAGGCTTGGCTGTCACGATCCTTCAATAGCAGCCGGCTAATTGCTGACCCTAACAGGCCCAATTAGCTCTTACAAGCTCGGCGCAGGGGCCCATGGGAGCCGTCTGCGCAGACATGGGGACGAGACGTGGCCACCGCTACAGCGTCTAAAGCACAAAGAGTAGCCAACGCGGCAGCAGTGTAGCCGCGCTTCTCTTCTATCTGCTTTTCTTCGCTTTATTACCCTTCGCTGCCTCTCTCTCTCTCTCCATCTCTCTCCATCTCGTTCCATCTTTCACCCATCCTTTAGTCTCTGTCTGCCCAGCCAGGCCCTTTGCTGAGGCCCTCCTCAGAGACATCTCTTGAAGTGCGGGGGAATCAGAGGCAGAGTAGCGCTCTGGGAAAGCTGGCTGGAGCGAGAAAAAAGGGGGCTACAGAGCGCCGAAAGCTGCTATCACGACAGCAACAAGCGTGTAATCAGCCCTCTTTTAAAGTGGCTTCTCAAAGAGCGCCAGGGCTAATGTGCACAACTTAGACTGATATTTGCGATAAAGCCCTACATTTAGTAACTGGCAAATATATCAGGCTGGCTGTTCCCTCTTTGAGTGTGAAATGTGATAAAGACATACATCTCTCCACTGATAAGGAAAATGCGGGGAGGAGCTGGAGTGGTTGGCACACAAAAGAGGTCTGTCAAGACTTTGGGAGTTTGGTGATTTTACAAGCCATAATTCTTCTGCTAAAAAAGCAAGCAAGAAAAAAACTGCAGAGAGGAAGATGATTAACGTGGGCCGGACTGATCGTCCCTCATCTATTCTGTTATCTCCATTATTTGGAAGGCATTAAAAGAGGCCAGGGATGGCAGCTTGGGGAGAGGGGCTCAGGAGGTGGGGGAAGTTCTATGTGCTGGGATACTAATTACAGTGTCCACTAATAGCGCCTCAAGTAAACCAGGCCAATGCATCTTGCTTGATGAGAACATGCATCAACCGGCTTAATTGAGAGTAAAATGAGGCAGGCGTGCCACAGGACCTATTAATCAACATTGATGAATGAAAGTGTAATTAGATGTGGAAATACAAAAAAAAAAAAAAAAACAGGGGGAGAGGAAAAGCAATCGGTTAACTTAAAGTTAAGGCTACAGTTGTTAACTAACACGTTGCAATATTGTGTGCATTAGGCTTTATCTTTCAGGCGCCGCTCCTCGCCCCAACTTTTTTCTTTTATTCTTTCCTTCAATGGGAAAAATGTACAGGTAAGCGTGTGTTTGCTAAGGCATCATTTTGATTACTTAGATATTGTACTTCCTGCACATTAATAGTGAGTATTGCTGCACCTGCAGTACAGTCCACACCTGCTGCACAACACACACACACACACACACACACACACACTCCAGCCTAATTAGTTTGTTCAGACCACCTCCATCAACTAGGCCACGATGATCGCCGCTAATATGATGCGCTCCCTGTTACACCCCCACTGATCCTTCCAGGACCGGATTAAGCAGGTGTGACACCTGAATTTTGTCAAACTATCCATACAAATCACGTTTTTTTTTTAATGTCCGTGGCGGCACACTCAAGGCAAACAACCATCATCGTTTTTTTTTTAACGTGATCATGTCAACACTTTCAAGGGTTACTTAATGTCATGAGACTTGGGATCTGCGTATGATGCGGCGTGACATATTCAGCCTTAATCTGTGTTTATTGTTCGTCATATTTATCTTGTGTTGCAGCGTTTTCGCTCCCTGACATTGACATTCATTGCCGGTCCTGCGCAGCCCCATGAGCTATGTGAACAAACACAGCAAACACAACACCCTTGAAACGCCATAATCCCTTTTGTTTTGGTGGAGGCTCTTTTCGCTGTGTATGCAAGTGGGATAGCCTCTCTGTCTCTCCACACACACACACACACACACACACACACACACACGCACACACACACGTGCATACACATAGAGATGTACAAACAAACTCGCAGGCACAAATCAACACACACACAGACACTTTCCTCTGCTCACTTTCCCTTTCAAAAGCTCTTATCTATTTATAGACTTTGATATGTAAACCTATGAAATCTTACCTCAGGCGAGACAATCAGGCCCGTTCTTCTTCAATCCGCTGGAATCAAAAGACAGAAAGGGGAACAAAAAACAGATGAGAAAAGCGAAACACAAAAGAGACACAATGTAAGAAGAGAGCGGCAGAGGCCTGGTTATACTATAGGGTTGATAATTACAGCCAAAGACAAGGCAGATTAGCATGTTTTCTTTTTTTCGCCAAATGCTTCCTGAAGAGGAGACTGACAGAGGAAGCGATGTGTTTTATTTTTGAACCAAACGCTCACATTGCCTCCCATCACTTTGTATTAAAAGAGCAGGACGACATTGCTCTGCTGGTGGAGGAGGAAAGGAGGCCGGCGATCTGTCACGGGACGGCGCACCCGATATCTTAGACGCGGCGTAATGAAGTGGACGTTGGGGGGGAAATAAATGCGGCAGATTTACCAAATTTGGTGAGCGGCAAGTCTAACGCAGCGTAGCAGCGCGGGGCATGAGAGGTCAGCTCCATTTTCTCCTGCGCCCGCTGACATCATCTAAAATGGCCTGGCTGAAATTAGCCTAACCCCCGGAATGACATATCTCTCCGCATAAGCCGTGTGGACGCGACGAGCGGCTGAACGTGAAATCCAAATCAACACATTGTTTTTGCGATGTCAGAAGCAGCCAGGGAATGACCATCACTCTCTGGCTCGGGGATATTTGTTGTCAGAACGGTAGCTCTGCAAACTGTTTGAAATAATCTAATCCAGCGAATCTTGACTCGTTAGGGTCATTATGCAGGCTTGACCTCGTTCTGTAGGGATGGATCTCGGCACAGCGAAGGGGAAGCGCAGGCGGACAGGGCTGTCTGCAGAAACACGTGGAACTTCCTCCGTCAATAAGCGTGACGCATGTTGGCTTCAGAGACGGGTGGCTGCCTGGTGGAAGTAGCACGACACCCGTTGACTTTAGAGCCCTTTACGCCCCCCGGCGCCAAACAAGACAACTCAAATACAGTCAATTTTAGCAAGAGAAAAACACACATTGTAAGGCTTAAGAGCACTGAACTATTGTTCTGTGGAAAGAGGGGCCCTGCCTGCATTATAACACAGAAAATGTCTTGTTAACCAATTATAGATAACACAGGACATTAACATATAGATACTGTGTGCAGCTTGGTGCATTTATCGATTTACACCTATGCTCGCATGGCATTGATGTTCCATTAATACATTTTGCAATACTGCTACTACTAATATTTACAAGGCCTTCAAGTACAGAATACGAGGATTGCATTTGTATGTTTCCATCTTCTGTTATTTTATACTTTTACTCCACTACATTTATTTTGTAGATTTATGTTTTACATACAAAACACATGATCAGTGTTTAAAATATGCTGCGTTTCATTAATTGAAGGAGCTGCCTTATAAAGCAGTTGATATTGGTTCCACACACTGCATCATTGAGAGGGGTTGTTTTGTACGTTTAATACAGGAAGTAAGTTTTGGGGCGAATGCTTGTGTACTTTTACTGAAGGAGAATTTAAATGCAGGACTTTTACTCCAGTATTTTTACAGTGTGGTATTGCGCTTTTTGTTTTTGTACATTATCTGAATAATTCCTCCTTTACAGGAAAATAGTAAGCAAACAATGAATCCAAACTGCATGTTATGCATTACTAACGGTGCTTATAATCAAGCATCCTAAAATTACATTCATATGGTCCAATAATGTGTAATCTTTTCCTCATAATACACAAATTGCATCAAGCATTCTTTTTTTTTCTACCATTAACTGCATATTATATATATTATATTATTATGATGTACAGCATAATGTATTATATGCCAGCCAGACCAAATGTGAATCAACAATGATACATGAATAAAGTCAGATTTAGGTGGCCCTCCCTTCTGCTACATCTGTGGCCCAGACTGCTGATAAACTGTTGATTTTACCATCATCTCCAATGGAGGAGGCAATCCTCTTTGCTGTCTCTTTGTGTCTCAGAAATAATAAATACACTTTTGTTTAATGGTTGACTTTATGTTGCTTTTGCAGCAGAGCTGTCGCTCGGGTAGTAACACTAAAGATGCAATCACGGCGGTCGGCGGGTGGAAGATGGACGAGTGAGCGGGACAGGTGGACAGGTGAGATAAGGAGGTTTTGTGAGAGGCAGTCAGGCCTGGATTTGTGTGGCTGTCCGCTGCCGGACGCTTAATAGCTGATGGCAAGCTGCGATTGTGATGAACATTTTAAATCTTCGGTCCAGTTTACCTTGACCTTTTTCCTTCTTCTCTTCCGTTGTACCACCTTTCTGGTACCTCATCTGTTGTGGAATATTAGGGTCTTTGTTTCACTGTTTCACTTGGATCTTAACCGTTGGATTTATGTAATAGCAGGGCCCATTTTTACAGAAATAAAGGTATAACATATTTCACAGTCTGTCTGTCTGGCCTGGTCCTATTACATAAGTTCTTCCCATACTGGAGAGTTTTGGTCCGTCCGTATTAAAAGAGAAACCTTTCTCTCACCACACTCTATAGGTATGTACCCATTCAGATACTTTTAGTTTGATTTGCGAGGGGTTTACGATATCTGTGTCTTAGATCTCTGCCGCAGCCCCAGAAGAGTTACAACACAATAATAAATGCATTGAAATATTTCATGTAAATAACTGTGCACGTGACAGCTAGATCTCTGTCTATTACTCACTTTTACACTGGGCCAGGGTTTCCAACTTTGTTCTCTTGTGACCTTAGACTGTATATATGAAGTGGACGTAGTCATCATGACGTCACTCATTGCTTTGTGGACTGCCGTTTTGAAGCCTTGAGTAAGGCATTTTGGCCGTAGCTGTCTTTTTTTTTTCCAGTGAATGGAAGTGACCATATTTGGACTGCAGAGGAGTGACGTAGAGACGCCGTATACGGCTCTGGTAGCGGTAGTGACCTGCCAATCATGCCTTAAAGCATACCCTGCTGTATTGACTATTTTACTCTAAATGGGACCATCATTTACTAAATGAACATCATGATGTGTTGAAGAAGTCTTGAAACTAGAGATTGAGACTGTAAACTCATGTTTACAATGTTTACTGAGGTAATTATTGTAATGAGAACTAGGGTCATTTTCTCATAGACTTCTATACAATCTGACTCCTTTTTGCCACTGGAGGAGACGCCCACCGATGGACAGTATGCAAGTTTAAGGCACTTCCGCAATGGCTTCTGAACCCGAGGTTGTCGCTTTCTTGTGACCCTTAACACTAAACTTTGTTTCCCTGCCACCCTTCCTCATCATATTTGTGTGTGGTGGCCTTTTCAACACTCAAATTGTTTTTTGAATATTTTCACCAGACTGAAGACATAAAACTATTCACATTCTCAAAGCAAACAGTTTTGCATTTTGTTTTATGTTTAACCTACTGATTCTCTTGCCACCATTCGGTCTTATCTTGCAACCTGTTGGGTTGGCCCCGACCCCTCCGGTTGGCAAACACTGATCTGGATAATCCACAGAACACGCTGTCAACAGTTTGCAAAAGGACTATTTCTGTAGAAGAAACCAGTGCCAATGACATAGCTATAATAAGTTAGCTTTACTACCATCAATCAATGTATTAATCAATTTGTGGTGAGCACATGAAAGCGTTTACATCTCCCATTACTAACGCTTGCTGTCACTTTCCTGGGAAGAATTCTCCAGTACACAGGGGGTCCTCTGTTTCACATTTATTGCAGTATCACCGGCGGTTTGTGAAAGAGGAAGATGGGAACACAAACAGCAGAAGAGCTGGGCTGTAAGCAGCTACAGCTGCTGCGGCCGATCAGATCACGAAAAGAGCTCCACCTACAAGAACACAAACTTGATCCACAGAAAATCCCAGAAAGAAGACTTCCCAGTGTTGGACACGGGCCAACGCTGTTTGACTCTTTGAAGTGCACTGTAATACATCTTAGAGGCCTAAATGAGACAAACAAGAACAATACAAATCTTAGACAATGGTTAAATGTTCAGCCTATAATGTAAAACAACTGCTACAAGTGGTGCAAATAAGTGGATTAAAGTCAATCTAAAATGTATAACAGGTCCGTACGATTGCACTCCATACCGCTCAGTCTCTCGCTGTTTAGCCTCTCTGAGAGTGATCGATGCTCTCTGGCCCACTCTGTGAAGAAAGAGTCATCCTTTTGTTTTCTGGTGCTGGCTGGATTTGAGCGAAGTTTGATGGATGTGGGTGGACTTGTCACACGTGGGTGCTATCGCTTTGTTGTGTGAAATGGAGACAAAAGAAGACGAGTGGATGAGGAGACTGTGATTTTTATCTCTGAAGTGCAAAAATGTTTCTCGGGCGCAACACGGGAGGGAGTGGGAGAGAGATTAGAGCTGTTGAGGAACAAAAATAGATTGATCAGATAGCACGATAAGAATAACTAAGGGCTTTGTTTTTAATTCTCATTGGGTTTTTCTTTTTTTCTTTTTCTGTGTTGCGTTTAACATTTCCCTGATCCTCCCCTTTCGTTTTACCTCAGCATCCTGTTACTTCATGAGCGGTAAATATGGAAGCGTCTGTATTTACACCTTGTAGTAATTAGGCTCCTTGCCTCCATAGATTAAAAAATAACCTAATTAGGAATATTATTGTTTTGCTCGGCCCCACACCTGTGCTGCAGTCTGTGTGTGTGTGTGTGTGTGTGTGTGTGCATGAGTGGTTACTGAGTGTGTGCTCCCGGGCCTCCCTGACTCACTAAGGGGAGTTAGACGTGGCCTCCCAGGCTGTCTGGGCCAGGCCAGGGAACACACCCTGGATTTACCTGCACTTAATCCCTGAAGAGGGGTCAGGTCCCTGTTCCTGCAAAATCTCCTCCCTCGTGTGGGAGAAAACACCTGCGATACATTTTACTTCTGAGAACCAATGTTCTTAAAGATGCCCTGCGGGAGCCCAAAAACATGTACGTGGGGGGAAACTGTTTGTTTGTGTTTGTGTATATTTATAATAAAAAAGGTCTGAGCCATGTGTGCGTGCGCATGCACATTGTGTGAAGACGTTCATTTCAAAGGAAAAGAAAGCGAGACATGACATATCGCAGCAGACAGTTCAAATTACTTTTCTGACTTTACTCTATCATCCCGAATTTGCCAGCGCAGGTTTCGTTTTTTCCTCTAACCGTGTAACCTTTTTACTCAAATCTGACAGATGTGGAAGTAATGATGCCTTCTACAAGCGAGGCCTCGTAGTCTACAGACCCGCGTCTCCAAAGGCGCCAACACTACCTGAGGGCTCTGATAGAGATGATTTCAATTCTTCTCAGCCGTTTAATGATGGATGAACCTGCAGCTGCGGGAACATTTGACAAGCCGCCGTCAGCCGTGACAACCGGGACTGAGTGAATGAAGGAAGGAAGGTAGGAAGGAGCAGAAACACACACGGAGGCGTGCAGACAGACCACAGACAATGGCAGATGGAGCGAAAGGGGGGATTGTGTAAAAAAAAAAAAAAAAGAATCGCCGTTCAATCTGTGGCATTGACAATATGGTGTCAGCCCCTCGCTGGGGAGACGTGGCAGGCTGGCAGGTGGGCTGCTGCTGTCTGTGTCACTGACTGGGAGATCAGGGCCGACATGCAGAGATTTCCCGCAACCCAGTCTCCAGGTTGTGAAGCTTATGATTGCAGCCGAGGCCGCGGTGACACCTGAACTCACAGTGGCGCTCACAAGCGCGCTCACGCACACACACACACACACTCTTGGCGGGTGTAAAGTTACATCGCCTATCGCTAATTACTGCCACAGAGCCAGCATTTCAGAGCCGGCGCTCCAAATTACACGGCTCAACCACAACAAGGGCGATGTGCCCAGCAGTCATTTGTCAGACTAATTATTTGTCTTGGGCTTGTAATTGCAGTGAGAACAGGTACTCAGGTAATTGTGTGGTAAGCTGCAATGTTAAGTGATGCTTTCCCTCCATTTTCAGGCGAGATGAAAGGAGGAAAGACTGCAGTGCTGAAATACGCGGTTCAATCCGGCCTCCCAGTCAGAGTCTAAAAATATATGCCAAGGATGAGTCTCCACTTTTTGAGAGAAAGAGGAGAGTGCCTTGATGTTAGGTTCATCAGCATGGGTAATGGCTCTTTCCATTAGGCTGGCTACATCCTGAATATATGTAAATAATCAAATCCCCGGTGTATGCTGCATAATAAGTCCATTAATCACAATCCACAGTCTGTGAAGGTACAATGCTATGGATGTACAAAAGGAGAATAGTTCGAAATCAGTCGGAAGTCTCATATCCGTGAGCAATAGTTGTGGTAATTCAAAGTAGCACTCTTCTACTTTGTGCAGTATTATGCGGCTGCATACAAATACAAACACACAGGCCACTGTCATTTGCGATGATGTTTGGCTCACGAGCACTGTCACCTATCATCACAATTATGAATGCACGCTCTGTTGTTCTTATTTTTAAATGTGTATCCCATGATTCCTCACAGGGGTTTTACACAGGGCCGACTGGACATGATGTCAGTTTGAATATTATAATGAGAAAAAATAAATAACTCATCGAGAAGTAAAAACAGAGGGTTTTTTTTTTTCTTCGCATTCGCCCTGAATCCAATAGCGAGCCCTCCCGCTGTCTGCGAGGCTTGTCTGATCTGGACGCTGGTCACTGGATTCCTCCGTGTCTCTTCCTGACGAGCAAATCAGTCTCACCACGCGACCGTCTCCGGCCATCTTGCAGCGCTGCTCCTTTGCACCGGTATGGCCCAGGGGCCTCCACGTTCTTTTGTGTGTCGGGGGAACACGCAAGCCTCTTGAAAAGGGATCCATAACTATCAGCGACAGCCGGGGCCGAGCGTGGCTGGCCTCATGCAGCAAAAGGCCACTTCTACATGAAGAGGTAGAGACGTAACGGAGACGTCTACCTTCCCCTTACCTTCCTTTAATGCGGTGCGTGGCCTGGCCATGTCTTTCCCATGTGTGCTGGGGCAAGAAATGTCGGCTCTATCATTAATACCAACTGGCGCGCTGACAGTCCCCTCTGATAAACAAAATGTTCTCTCTCATGAACAGAATGTGTTTGGGTGCCCGTCAGAATTCAGACACCACCTTTAGCTTCCACTCCAGGATTAAGTGTTTTGCAGCTCAACACAGTCACCGTCTGTGTAATGTGCATGATCAGTGTGTCTGTGGAGGATGAGAATAAGGAGTAGGCGTGTGTTTTTTTTTTTTTTTTCCCTCTTTCTTTCTCCTTTTCTCTCTCTCTCCTTCTCTCTTTCTTTCTCTCCTCACGGAGGAGACACCATGGTGCCATCTGCTTTGCATTTGTTTAACAAAGATTTATTGTGCAGCAAGACACTAATCCAAAACACACACACACACACACACACACACACACACACACACACACACACACACACATCTCGCCTTCTTCTCGTCACAGGCCGCGAAGAAAAAAAAAAGAAAAGTGAGGGATGTGGGATTGGAAACGCTTGGCGCTCTCTTTGTCAACTCTCACTCTGACGAGAGGAGAGAGAGCCGGCTGGCACACAGAGGTAGGAATGCCAATTATGGCCTCCTCTGCCTCCGTGTGGCACACACCAACACGCCGATTTGGAGCTGCAATTATAAACTTGTCATACACGTGTTTATGGTGAGGTGGAGGCATAAAAGTGCACGACTTTGAGCACAAAAAAAAAGAAAGAAATATAAAAGATGGAATCAAAGCAGGGAGAAATTGCTCATCTGTAGCTCCGCAATGACAGGATTTCATTTGTACTGTGGCGCAGAAGGTGTTACACACCTCAGCATCAAACATGTTGGAGTATAGGCAAGGATTATCTTCTTCTCATAAAGGGAAAGCAGGTCAAAGAGGCCCTCGAGAACAGCTCGTTTCATGTCAGCTTGGGAGGCAGGGGCGATGTAGCTCGGCCTGTTACTCCGCTCTGTCCTGTCCAGGTGAACCCTCGTATCCACTGACTTCTCCTGCCCCTTGTCACCCGCATGCCAGGTAGAGAGGCAGGGTCCTTGGGGGGGGCAGGGGCTGTGCGCCCCTTCGACTGGAAAAGGCCACCGCAGAGGGTCGGAAGGGCCCCTCAGAGACGACAGAGAGGTTAGAGGGCCCTCGGGATGCGGCGGTGTAGAGCCTGTCGAGCCGCTTCCGAAAACACTCGTCTGCATGTTACCCCCACTCCAAGAAAGGGCCGGGGGTCCCCATCTGTCAACTCGTACTACCAGGGTGTTCATCATTTAGGGGCTAAACACCAAGAGGCACGGTCCACACACACACACAACGGAGGCACGCACGAGCACGTGTTCTTATGTTGATGCACTTGTACGACCAAACAAACACACGAGCGCTCACACACACACTCACACATGCTCGGTGAGGATGTATCCCAGAACCCCTATCCGGTGCCAGTGTTCAGTGCTGAGCCCTCCAACCTCGGGGTGAAGCCCCTGCCAGTTCACCTGCCAGGGCTGGACAAGCAGAGCACTTAGCGCCCCAGAAAGGCCACCCTCACCCCCACCCGTCCACGCCCACCACGTTACTCAGGGACAAGGAGGCACCCGCGCTGCCGTTCCCGCTCTGCCAAAGCACCGCCCGGTGTCACCCATACGCAAGGCTCGACAACCCGCGTTCTTTAAGCCACTCACGGTCTAACTGCTGCATTGTAAGAGATTATGTCCTGCTCATCTCGTCTACAGTGGTGTGTAAAAGGGTACTTCTTTGTTATAAATAGCACAATAGATGCATTAATCTTTACTATAATCCCGTCAGTCATTTTAAACACTATTTCATTTAAAATCATAATGCTACTTTTATAAAAGAACAAAAAAAGGGGGGCATCAAGACTCAATATTACACAAATTGACAAAGGATTTATGTTTTGACTAATGGCTATGTGTGTGTTTTACTGTACAAAACAGGGAGCAATACAGTAATCAAAAGATTCCATTTGTGTGGTTTCCCAAGCCAGAATTCGGTTCTTTTTCAACGGTGGTGTTTATTGCCTTGAAAAGGAATGCCTCCACTTCTCCCCCCTTGTGCTAAATTGGCCTGTTGTTGCTGTGTGCTGCATGCTGTGCAGCATTGCATTGGCGAGAGGAAGGCCTGCGACTGAAAAGACGAGACGTGAATGAGGAAGCTGGGCCGAGATGAAAAGAAAGATATCCACCCTGGGAATGCAAGCAAACAAGAGGATGTGGCCAGTTTTTCTCATGACCCCTTTCTTAAGAAAAACAAAAAGTGAAGAAACATGCTCTGTTTTTTTCTTTCACTAGTCTTTGTAATAGCCAGAGCTTTGTACATTTCATCCCCCATCAAAATTGCAATCAATCACTTTGAGCGGGCAGGATGGTTTCATAAGGAATCTGAGCGGGTTAATTGGTGCTGTGTAGTACAAGATAGTTACACAGAACTAAGACTGACAAGCGTCGTCGTTGAGAGGCAAATGGAGTGGTGCGTATGTTGTTCTCTGCAAATGGCACATTTCTATAAAATTCTACATGTATGTGGATAAAGCTGAGAGCTCTATCTTGAAGGGTACAGGAGGTTAACACTTATAGTGCTTCCTAAAATGTTGCTGATGCAGTGTATTTTTATGGGAGTTAATAGATTCTCATGTGGAATTTCTACACTTTATAGGGGAATGATCTGCGTTTTGGCAGGAAGTTCAGCATTTGTTTTGTTTTTTTACAAATTGTAACTGTGAAGGAAAGAAAGATTTAATTTAATTTTTTTGAACACTGTAACGTGCAATTATTTTACTTTGCATTATGGGATATACGCTATTAGATTTTTATTTGTTGAGAGTTGCATGAGAAGATACTCTCTGCAAAAAAATTGATTAGTGTATTTCCCAAATTGTCAAAATATACCCCTTTAAGTTTGTCAAGGTTTAGACTATATGTACTATTGTGACCACGTTGTTTAGTGTGGAGTATTTAGTGGCTGAGGTTGTTACACAGGCACAGAGCATTTATGGAAGACAGCGATGACGTTTTGCTGATGTCCTGCAATGAACTGCTAAAAAAACATAAACCAAAACAACACAGACTTAGGTCCACTACACAAATGAAATACCATTAACACCCAAAAAGGCCAGTTTGGTCACAGCCTCCGCATAGCATCAGATATGCAAAGCAGATCTGGATTGATAAATGTTAAAATATGAGTAAGTGCATACAAAATATAACTGTGAACCTTTCATCTTTTACGTCAGCTGGGTCAGTCAATATGTGTGTACTTGTAGGCTTCGGTGTGTGATGTAGAGAGGGGGGGGAAGCAGACTGAGAAGGGCAGATTGAGGATGGCGATCGCCGTTGGGAAGACACTGTTGTTGTGGCAGGTGGTGGTGCACTGATGCACCGGAACTGTCTTCTAGAGGGTGAGATGTCAAATAGGTGCTTGTCTGGCTGGAAGGGGCCAGCAGCCATACTTTCTTTGCCGTTTTCTGTGCTCTGCCGTCCTGCGGGTCTTTGACGGAGGGCGGGCCGCAGCACGCTAACCTCTCAACTCCTCTCATCCTGCAGTGTTGAGAAAAGGCAGAGGCATTCATGGGTGATGCGGTTAGGCCTCGCTCAGCAGTGACATGTTGACATGTAGGACGGACATCCTGTGTTTGGTCTCGTTAATTACATTGGAGATGTTTGCATCCTCTTTAATGGTATTGCAGATGGTGGTCCCCCAGGAACTTGAATGACTCCACTGTGTTCACAGTCCAGCCATTTGGATCTGCGGGCTGATGCCGACGTCAATCCTCACCTCCACCATCTGGACCGTATTAAGCTAAAGATCGCTGATTGCACAACAAGGCGGCATTCTGGCTTCCTCCGTGTGTGTTTAGGGCCGCGCTAATGCAGAATCATTATCAAAGCTCAGGAGCTTGAATGAAACAGGAACAGTACTCTTGTGCGTTACATTTTTTTCCTTTGGTGCAAATGAGTCCCTTTTCTGCTCACAGCTCGCCAATTGAGCAGGTGACATCTCACATTTCCTACAAACGTTGCTCTGTGTGTAGATAATAAACCATCTTTCAAATTACATGTTGAGGAACTTAAAAAGATAAAAGGTCAACTTTCTGTACAGCCTCTTTCAGTTCGGCAACAATAATTCATTCCACACTGGCCTGTATTGGACAACAGTGATATTATTTATGTGCACGCTTCAAAGCAGAGCTTGGTAAGAAGGCCTATACATGTGTCGAGCCACTCAAGTAGAATAAACCGCAGCCGGAATAGATCGGATCATCTGATCTCTTTCGGAGATTAACATTTTTTTCCACCATTGACTATTGCTGTAGCTACAATGCTTTGATGTGAGTGAGATGTAGATGTTGAAGGCTTACTAGCCCTTTTATACCGAAGCACGGGCTTCATCAGTTCATAGTTGGCAGCCTAACCCCGAGGCCATCAGGGTGCCATGTGATGTCCTTCTTTATCTTTTCACCATTTTAATCTCACCCTTTTCTTTCAGTTTTGTAAGTTTTTACTGTTGTTAGATATTACACCTGTGAAATGGAGAGTGAAGCGCTCTCATTGGACCACACTGTATACATGATAAACCTTTGTTTAACCAATGCCTCGCTGAGATTAAAAATCTTTTTTTACAGGACAGCATCAGCATATGTAATATTAACCAAACATTAGACCACACTCTAACATTAAAGTAGATAGATATGAAGAGAATAAAAAAGTGTCAAACATGTATGATCAAAGCATAAAGTCAATACAATTACAGCAATTTCGAATCCGATATGCGACACATTACAATTCTTGAAATACATTTTTATAAAAGAACATCATAAAAGCAAATAACACTGATAGATAAATTAAATTCAAATGATTAAATGAAGAGAAAATACGGATTGAGAGAGTGTAAACAGTAAAGCCTTGCATTGAAAACTAAAATTAGAATAGAATAATTCAATTAGCAAGAATGGCTTTGTAAATCAGACTGTATATTGTATTGACAGAGAGGGCCAGCCCACTGTGTCATACAGGCCACAATGAGGAGTACAGGCAGTTGAATCTGTGATGACCCTCAGCGCACTATGGTAAACTGAATCGAAAGTGTGAAGATGTAAATGGAGACCGTATCTAACGTACCGGTGTCCTTAATCAGGAACAGAAGGAAATGTGGCAACGGCCAGTTGTTTTCTCTACCTCTAAATCAATGAATTTAGTTTGTGCGCTTTTGAGGCTTGAAAGAAAGCGAGTTATTGATTACAATCCCAGATATTTGTACTCAGACTATTTCGGCACCCTGAGAGCTTGTGACAGGTGGTGAATGTCAATCTTTTTCTCAGAATTAGTTGTTTCTTTTTTTTTTGCATTTAGGACCATTGTGAAATCATTCAGTCTGTGTTGAATGACTTCATTGAATGAATCCGGCTGCAGCTCATCTGTCTTGTTTGTTAAAGAAGATGCTTCCTGTTCCCATTGACTTAGCCTCGAGTCCTCGGTGTTTCTGCGCGTGATGCTGGGGCACAGAAAAAAAAGTTTCATCCTGCAGAACTAAATGAAACACTAATTAAAAATCCACACTGACAAAACATACAGTAAAAGATGTGACAAACGTAGATGCTCACAATAGACTTGCAACTAAACTGCTTTGAATGTGCCTGCGAAAATATTATCTCTCTGTCTTTCTTTTACGTGCAGTTTTTCTAGCACAATCCAAGCCCCAGGGATAAATGAAATTGCACCAACCTCATTTACATTACATGTATTGGTAAATCCTCAACAAAACTGAGGGGAAAAAACTGCCTGTTTTATTCTTTCAGAAAGCAATTCCTCTCCCCTCTTTGTGGTTCCTCTGTTTTTAATGCTTCCAGGACATTATATTGCAATTTGGGGTGAATCAAAACAGTGTAAAGTCTCCTTTTGTAACACATCAGGAAAGCTGGAAACGGGCCTGGCTGCTCGCTAACGTTAGCTGGGTGTTAGAGACACACAGGGGAACTCTCATTACATCTCTCTCCTCATCCATCTCACCTGGAAAAAAAAAGATCTTTCATAAATGCACATATATATATACAGTACATGCACACAACAAACACTCTCTCGCTCACCTAATTAAAACAACAGCAATATTGTATAGAGGAGCGAGGGAGACCGCCTGCAAAACATGCAGTTTCATCCATGTTGCTGTTTATCATATTTACATCCATTTCCCCCCCAACGCCCCTTCCTCTTGCTGTCTGTACCCTCAAGTTCTCAATCTTCCATTCGAGATTAACTTTCCAGCGCTTTCCGTCTCTCCCTTTGGCCCTCCCCTCCACTAATTTACCCTCCAACCCGCTGCTTTTGCCATGTACAATTAGGAAGGGGAGTGCTACTTAATGCGCGCTAATAATGCTCAAGCTGGGAAGGTTTGTCGGTAATAATTACTGCAGAATGAGTTATTGTAGTCACAAGATGTGAATAAATACCTACTGTTGTTCTGCCTAATTTTCAATCTACAATGCAATGTGATTGTCTCCTGGTGCTGATTAAATCATTTTGTTTTGCGTGAGGAATTTTTCACAGGTGACAATGAGGAGAGAAGAGAAACGGAGGCGTCGACGCGGAGATGTCGTGGTAGATTCATGCTAGAGTTGAACAATTGAATTAGGTTAATGCTGGTTTAGATTTCTTTATGATTTTTTTTTTTTTGCGTTTACACGTAACGACAATCGCCGAATCTTTGAATCTCATTACAGGTACACAACAAAAAAAATAGCCTTTAAAACCACGGAAGAAGAGAGGGTGGTGGACGGCACGTCCCTCCAAAGTGGATCAAATTCCAATCTTAGATTGCCTCCTTGGATAATGTGGAAATATTAGAGAAGCCTTGATCTAAAATGGAGCATGGAAATGAAGTGGCAGAGGGAGCCCTGAGGACAGGCAGCAGACACAGAGCTGGGCCAGCCATACATACCTCTGGGAGGCTGCGAGCACAGCCTGCCTCTCCTATGTAAATGTCCCATTCCACACATTAGTCATACTGCCTTCACCGTGCACTAAAGTGTGCCTCGCCCATCAAATCCTGCCTGCCTCCATGAAGATCCCTCGAATGTTCCACAGATAAACCCCAGAGGCCCCTTCCTACCCCTCCACCACCCCCACCTTCAGGACCACTGATTGGTTAGATACCCCAGGTAAATGCTGGAAATTCTAATGGAACACTTGAATGCTGATGTCAGGGATTTTCAGGTATGGGCCTATTGATGGTATCTGTGGACAAAATACCCCTTCATGAGTTTTTCTTTTGGTTTTCATCTTTACTTACTCAAATTGTTTTTCATGATTCATTTCATCGTGAAAAAAAGAAATCACTGATTTTATGAAACGGTGTCATAAAAAGTGGCAAATATATGATAGAACGGCAGATTGGAAAATCAGAACCAACAATTCCCCTCGAGTCCCTGGCTATTGATCACCATAACTATTGACTTTCACATGGCTGTTGATTATTTATTTTTCAGTCACAGTGCCTTAAATTACATGTTATGAACCAACACACCAGTCCCATTACCCTCCCGAAGCCTCATGAGCACCACCTTATGGCTCTCAGCCCTGCCCTATCCCACACCATCACTCCCCTCTCTTCTGCCTGCTCTGTTTCTATTGTTGAGCGGTGAGGTCCGGGCCAAACCGGGCTAATTTATTCCACGATTAATTGGTCTCGGGCTGTATGGCTGATTAAAACCTGTAATCGCTTACAGGGGAGAAGAAGGAGACGGGGGGTTGGGGTACCGCTGCTAACCAAATGACTCTATTAGACGTCTCACTGTCCGGCCAGATTTACAATCTCTGAGACGAAGCTTTCAATCTTTATTGTTTCATCTGTTGATAAAGAGTGAGTTCTGTAAAGTTGTCGGCTTTTGTCACCGGACATTATTTTTGTAGCTTGGATTAAAGTTTAATTGTGTCCTTTTTTTTTTTGCTTCACACCACGAGATCCTCTGAAAATATCGTGCAAAAATCCCCCAATTTTTTTATTTTTAAAGCTGCACTCAAAGATATTTTTATATTAACTGTGTGTAATTTTTTTGACAAGTCACAAACACACAGAAAATCATCACCCAACCCATCTTTTTGTTCTGGTTTTTCAATCCAAAACCTGTCTTTTTGGTTTCTCATATGAACAATGTTTTATGACAATATCCGGAGAATCGGGTTCGGACGTTGTTGCCCTTTCACACATGTAGCACACAACAGGAGATTGTCCGTGTCAGATGCATTCTCACTCACTGCAAATACTCCGCTTGGTTTACGCGAGGGGGGGCAGTGTGGTCTCTTGTAGTTCCTTGAATTTTTACGATTTCGGCCCTTACCAACAGCAGTACTCGAATCTCGTCGTCTCTCCACTTAGGTAATTTCACTTCACCTTCAGATGGTCGTATACTTCCTGTTTCGCACCAGTCGCTTAAAAACATCAACACACGCAACTTCTCCGGACATTGACCGGCTCTATTCACACTTGGGCTCAATCGGGTATTACACAAACGTGTTATTGGGGAGCTAGCAGGCTGTTTAATGTCGGGTCCAAGGGATTCGGACGTTTGTGTTCTCGCATACAGCTCCTCCGTGTAACGTCTACATAAGTTCATGGTTGCCGTGCATGTGTGAAAGGGGCTTCTGCTTCAAGCAGCAGCAGGCAACTTTTTTTTAAGCTAGTTAGCAACTAGCTGGTGAATATAGTGGAGCATTTAGCAGCTAAAGAGACAGATAATTGGAGAGTGACTATTGGACTTGCTTTCACCAGGTGGTGATATGTCAATGCTGTGTTTACAGATTGTTTCCACTGCCCCCAAGTGGGCAAAAGTGATCAAAAAATGTGTTTGATGCTGCTTTAAGTTTGTGAATTTACGTGATTTAGATTAATGTATTTTCTATGTCTATGTGCTCTGAAAGTGAAAGTCATTGAACGATGACTAAGGATCATACAATTCAAATTTTGATGGCATAATTGCAACTATAATTGACTCTTGGAGCATCAGCATCAGTAGCGTGGGTTGTCTCTGAGCCAGCTCGCCCTCTGACCCCAGCTTGATCAGTCTCTCTGTGTAAGACAGAAGCAAAGTCAGGAGTCAGATACCTCAGACATATTCGCAGCATGACAGACTTGGCTTGCTTTGCTAATAAACACAGCAGGT
Organism: Anarrhichthys ocellatus; assembly: GCF_004355925.1. Taxonomy (NCBI): domain Eukaryota; kingdom Metazoa; phylum Chordata; class Actinopteri; order Perciformes; family Anarhichadidae; genus Anarrhichthys; species Anarrhichthys ocellatus. Next base: position 637,904 of record NW_022280133.1, read on the forward strand.
AGTCCGACTTAAAACTCCTCAACTGGATGCTATTGGTCCATGCCTCCCGGGGTCACTGGCTGCAGTTTGCTTTTCTTACAGTCTTCTAGCATTTCCTTAATGACCAGGTTGCTCGTTGTGTTGGGCAAGACAGAGGTAAGGTGATTCAGCCTGATTGCTATTCTAATCAGGCTCTATATATGCTGGACTCTTGGCTCCAAACCTCCTGACCAAGTTAATGTCATTAAATAAATAATGAAAGATATGTATTATCTATCACTCCATCCAACATGGGATCATCGATGTATTATGCATTACCTTCTCTAATTTATTCATTAAGACAAAACGAAAGTCTTGTTAGCCTCATTTCTTAGCCATGAGCCCAAAACCATGCTGCACTCCACGCTGATACACTCCTATTTATACACAGCCACACACGACTGTAAGGCTGTTTGCAGCCTGAGCGACAAGTCCACCGGTTATTCACTGAAAAATAATTCATTTATTTGGTGATGCTCTTTTTTATTTAAAGCTGACTGAGGTTTTTTTTTCAATCAGAAAGACATGAATGAGGAATAACCTGCCTAAAGGCAGTGTGACGGCACAAATATGTGAAATCGTTGCCTGCGAATATCATATGTTTCAAGCTTTTATTGTGAAAGGTAAGAACTGGAGTGGATCTGGTATGCACTGCCTTTTGTCAGGGTTGAAAGGAGTAAAGAAAGTTTGCCGTCTTGGTTGGACTAAGGAGCCTCCGTGTGGCTGTACCCTGTAGTGTATGTTTTGAATATGTCCTTTCGACACAACGTGATTGGTTGATGCCAAGGGCAAAAATGTAACTCATCACACAAAAAAATGATGTTGCTTGTTTGCATAATATTCCTGTTCGATTAGAGTATCCATGATAAAATCAACATCCAAGAAATATATTGAAATCTCATTAAAGCAACACCCTCGTTGTGTAGAGGCCTTAAGAAAGCTATTTGAACATTAACTTAGAATTGTATATACATTTTTTTTCCTACTCTTCCATTTAAACACATTTACTGTGTTGTATTTGTACGTTCAGTTGTTCAGTTATGTATTTATTGAATATTTTTTAAATGCCAAAATCATTTACATTTTTTAATGCCATACCAACATACATATATGTATATTACTTTTATTGGTCTCTAATTGTGTTTTTAACCCTTTGAGAGGCCTTTGCAGTAAATTTGAAAATGTTCTGTTTGCAAGTCAAATTTTGAAGTATTTGTACTTCATTTGAGTATTCCCATTTGAATACTTCTAGGGAAATATTGTACTTTTTACTACCTGACAGGCTCGGTGACGGTGAGGTTGCTTGCCGACGGGTTAAAAGTCAAACCCCAGATTTACCTTCGCTTTGGAAGGAGCTTTGTCCGTTTGGCGTTTCGCCTCGCTGTTTTCCATTTTTCTGCGCAGCGTCCACCATTTTCGTAGCTTCCTCTTGAATGTGTGCTTAAGATCTGGCACCTGTTCGCTTCGTTTTTATTAATGTTGACACCCAGAAACATACCGGACATTGCAAAGTGAAAAAGAAAAGAGAAAATACAGGCAGAAGGCAGAGTCCATAGATATAGACCCCGCCGCACATTTCTGGTAGGTCATAAGTGACGACTGAGCGGGATTTCTTTTTCCCTCTATATGTTGCTTTTAAGTAAAATCCTACTCACTGTGCCTTTAAGTAAAGGACTTTGATTGTTGATGTTTCTGCTAGAAGGTGGTGATAGTGAGTGAGTGTGTACATGTTTTTCCTTTGCTTTTAGTGGAAGGTAAGATTTATTTAATTATATTTTACTCCGCTGTATTTGTGTGAGAACACCCAACACCCCCCCCCCCCCACACACTCCTGTTCCCACACTACTGCTCCACAGTGTGCAAATGTCAATAAAATCCATTGCAGGTTAATCTCCCACCAATGGAAACATGAACACTTTATCCAAAGCCGCATATGTTTCACACCCAGGGTCGATTTACTGTATGTCAGGGGCGATATTAGCATTCATATTAGCCGCTCTGCCCATGTATGATATTCGTCATTGCCAGCCCTTTCGCACACCAACACAGTTCAGGGATGCTTATCTCATGAGCCATAAATTAGGGGATGAATTCCCTCCGAAACATCGAAGGCGAAGGATGGAGGATGGAGTCATTGTGCTTGTGTGGTGTTTTGACACTGTAATGACACATGTTTTACAATCACCCCCTTCCCCTTTTCATTCGGAGGAGTGGACCTGTCCGCTCCTGCTGGAGAGAAATGGGCCTCTCGGACATTACCACCTCCTCCCAGGGGACACATAAATGAGCGAGTGGCAATAGGGGGAGACTATAGGAGGAGGAAGAAGAGGAGGAAGGTAGAACTGGATTGTGTCCAAAATACTGGAGGTGGGAGAGAGTTATATACAGTATATGTGTGTGTGTGTGTGTGTGTGTGTGTGTGTGTGTGTGTGTGTGTGTCTGTCTGTCTCCATGTTTGGGGGAGTTGATCGGATGATGCAGAAAGGGAAAAGAGAGAAAGAGAAAGAGTGTTTGTTTTTAATTGCAGCCGGGGCTGCTGCACAAGCACAAAGGTGCATCATTACTTACCTGACAGAGCGCCACAATCACAGGCCCTCCCTAATAAATACTCGTTACTAAAAGCTAGAATATAAATAAAGTGAAGGTCACATCTGAGGGAGGCATGATCTAGTCCAGAGGTAGGTGTCTTTACCCATCAACCCAACCTCTCCCTCTCTCTCTCTCTCTCTCTCTCTCTCATACTCTGTCTCTCTTTCTTGCTCTTTCTCTTGCGTGCTCATTACAGGAGAAGCCATGCAGTGCTGGTTAGGAGAACGTGTGATGAGCCTTGGGAGATATATCCACTGGGAGGGAGAGAGGTAGAGAGAGAGACTGAAGGGGAATAGATAAAAAAATGCTGACTTGTCTTCAAAGGAGGCAAAAATAATTGAAATGGTGTGTGTGTATGTGTGTGTGTGTGTGTGTGTGTGTGTGCGCGTGCGCGGCAGTGGCGGGAGGAGATTGAGTGGCTCCATGTTCGAGTTGGTCATTAATTGAGGAGGAATGTGAAACACTGTGTGGTCCTCCGCCGACACCCTCGCTGACACACAAGGGGAGATTGATAGAGGAAACGGCGTGATAAAGATATGAAAGGGGGAGAGAGGGAGAAGGAAGTGAACGGCGAAAACATAATAAAGTGGAAGGGAGCGTTGTTGGGCCGGCCGAAGGAGACGGAGAGAGAGAGTTCAAAGTGTGCCCAGACTGAGTCCTGTCCTCGCCGTGTCCTTCCTCGAGCCCCGAGTCACGCATCGCTCATCTTGTCACATTGAACTCCAGATGCTCCTACCCCGGAGAACGCTCCGGCCGCGGCCATTTTTCTTCATTCTCGCTAACAATTTGGTAATGAAATATTGATTTTTAGTTAGATTCATATTGATGCCATTAGCTTTGCATTGATAAATCACGTTTGGCTGCTTGTCTAGCGTGGCAGAGCAAGAGCCAGGGCGGAGAGATTACAATCAAAGCCACTGATGTGTTAATTTGATGGATATTTCCCCTCCGCCACACCACACCACACCACACACACACACACACGCACACGCACACACACACACACACACACACACACCCCTCCTTCTTCCTTCCTTTATGTTTCACTGCGTTTCATAACATTGTGTTTTTTTATTTTTTTTTTATTACAAAGCACCCCGTGAGGATATTTATGTCCATGTCCATTTCTCCTGAAATAGCCTTTCAGCCGGCCTGCCTGTGGCAACACCGCACAGTCTTAAAGTCATTTCATCTCTTATAGACAAGACAAGGATATGAGGGACTGTTTCGCACCCGTTGAGTCAAATGAGGCAAGCAGGAGAGGGCATGGCTATTTCTACACTCTGACACCCAGAAAAAAATAAGCAGCAACAGAGGCTCTCAGTTTATGAGAGGCCTTTTTGCATGCGATAACCATAATCTCCCAGGGGTAAGAGATATGGCTTTTATTCAGTTTTTCAATATTTATTGTCAAAAATATTGGAAATATATGTGAAAGCAGGGTAAAGCAGCTCTCGGGGTACATTTTTTAAGCAGAGACTCGGTTTAAATGGCTGAAAACGTTACAGCTCTCTTAAACGTTTCCCATGCTAGGTTGGGAGGATATAACATTTGAGAAACATTAGAATCATTTTCCAGATTAGGGCGGTTTTTAAATGAGTCTCCTGCCGCAGCTTCGCCTTCCAACTGCAATATGTGTCTGCACACAGTCATCTTAATGAAAGGAAATGATGGCGTTCACTTTAATGACGTGGAGTTCAAGGACTGCTTATTGTTCCAGAGAAAAGCCATCTTTTTTCACGGTAATATGAGTCTCTTTTTTTTTTCTTCTTCTTTTCCTTTTTTCTCCACAGTGCAATTTCATTTTGAGAAACAGACACCGAAGGTTAAACGTGCTATATAGGTTGTCAAAATATGAGAGAGAATTCAGGATGTGAAACAGATATATTGATAACGTCCCCGCGCGCAGTTATCATTTTTTTGATAATGCCTCATCTCAACTTTTTTTCCTCTTTATCTTTCTGGGCGATTATGCAAAACAGAGTATAGTCCTAATTATCACCGACACGTGAGCCACTCTGTTTCACTCTAGTTATAAAGCAATCTCACTGCAGATGATCAACACAACTTCTCCCTTTAACATCTTGCTCGCATTTCTCTGCAGCTTTTGAAAGAAACGAACCAATGACACTCCAATTTACAGCATGTTTACTGTGCGTGTCATAAAACAGCTTCACGTTTACATTTAGTCTGTAATTTAGTGCTCTGTGTGGAGTGAATCTCCCGCATGCTTCCAAATATTTTGGTCCAAATGTGATTTTGTTTGATAGGATGACAATAACTGGTATTAAAGGGAGGCCGATGATTCCCAGACGTCTGGGGTGCTCTGACATTTACTCGAAACACAATTAAACCCCAGAGTTATGGCTTCTTTAGGGTTCCGCGCTTTCCCTTTGATCCCATCGTGCCCCCCTCTCCTGTCATGGATTAGAGGGCCAAACGGGCTATTTGGGCCAGTCGAGTCCAAATGGGGCTGGTGGAAGAACACTGGCTCCACTGGCCTGGAGGCGGAGCTTCGATATGACTGCAACAAATCGAACAGTTGAATGGCTGTGCTCCAGTTTGGCGCCAACCCGGTTGAAACTCTGTGTCTTTCTTTGACGTTATGTTGAAAATAACACAATGAACATGCCACTAATGATGACCCATGAGGAGACATTTCTGTTTTGGAACTCCACCTGTAGTTGGAGCTCTGTTTTGGCCTCAGACAGGCATCATCCTCTCCGTTATGCTAGTTGCTATAATTCGGCACCGGTCTGATTCCCATCATGCCAAACTTCCATCGCGTCTGAGATGCTACTCTATGCTCCACATTGATTTGGCTTAGAGTCCCTACCTCTCTGGAGAAATCCCCCCCTCTCAGGAGGATTTGCTATTGATCCCCGCTTCCTGCGGGGTGATATACCTTCATCCACACACATATTTAGTCCCGAGCTCACCGACAAGGTGTGCGGCGCAGATACACAGAGAATATTATGACGGAACAGATGGGCTGTGAGAGAAAAGTTTTTCCCTGAGAGGCTATTCGGGGTAGAGCTGACCCCTCATTCAACCAGGAGTGAAACACCTCAATTGAGATTCTGTATGTGCTGATCAATGGGTCTTTATGTTGCACTGCCCTTTACAGTATTGTACTATCAAGCTCTTTATTACTATAATGCCTTTCCAGTGATGTCATCCTGAGGTCATGCCCAGAAACAGGGGGCCGTCGGTGGCGTTTTGATTGGCAGAGGCACCGTCGAGGCTCAGCCAATGGTGGCCCGGTGTGGCAGCTGGTTGTCATGAGAATGGGTAGGCAGGGGAGGGGCTTCGTTAGCGCCTCAGCCATGCAATGGAATCGATATCTACCCCCCGAGGCATCGCTGTGTTCCCCCGGCCAGCCACAGCAATGCTCACACTCACTCCACAGCTCCAACACTACAGCTCACAGCCGCTAAATGAGTGGGAGAGAGAGAGAGGGGAGGGAGGGAAGGGGGGGGCACCGAGGTGGAGGGGGGGCTGAGGAGAGAAGACAGAGCAGTCAAACATTTCAGGGCTCGCCATTCCAGAGTAATGAAGCATAGCAAGAGAATATACCTCTGCAACATTTGATAAAGATGGGCTGACACACCAGTCCAAATAGGTTCCTCTGTACGCCGGCACATGTCTATCCGTCACCGCTCTGCGTTACGGGCAGGAAGAAAGGGAGGCTAGGGGGAGGGCAGCGAAGGGGTGGGGTGCAAATAGAAGGCGAAAAGAGAGTCAAAATTGACTGACAGTGAGAGAACAGGTGGGGAGGCAAGGGTGGATCGAGAGAGGCAGGGTGAGAGGGGAAGGAGAGAAAGACAGAGAGAGAGTAAGGGAGTCGGTGTATCCTTGGCAGCTGGTGGATCCTATCAAGGCCGATTGGTTGGTGAATGAGGCTCGGGAGGCCCGTGTCCTTGTACCCACCGGTTTGTTTTCCACTCACTCCCTCACTCCGCTCCTGCAGTGAAAGACAATAAAGAAGCAAATGAGTAAACGTTGCACATTTTACGTCCTAATCATCCCTGCACTCTGTCTCTCCATCTGTTACTGCCTCACCAGCGCCGTAAAAGAAAGAAAAAAAGAAAGAAAGGAGAGAGGACTCGAAAGGAGACAGAAAGACCGCGGTTATGTTGTGAGCCTGGAGTCATGTGTTGGTAAAAGTTTTAGTTAAGTTGTTAACATGAACCTTTGAGACCTTTGGATTAGGTCTCGATGCCGAGAGAGTAAAAATAAATACTGTTGGTAACAATGTTTTTGATGATATAATGTGTCAACAAGTACATGTGGAAGTCTGATCTTGTACAGACAACAAAACGATGTGAAACCTCTTTACGATGAGAGAAAGCAAGATAAGAGCAGCTCTGAGAGGCACTCATGCACACTGGTGCTTGGAGGTAAATGCCGATGTTGGCATGCTAACATGCTCACAAAGACTACGCTAACATGCTGATGTTTAGCAGGTATACATATCATGTTAACTGTGTTAGTTCAGAGTGTAAAGCTGAGGCTGATGGGAATGTCATTAGTTCTCCCGGGTATAGAGTGCTGCAGGAATGAGTCCTAAAACCCAGAAATGAGTTGAACATTTTTGCACTTCCTGTTCCCTCGTCTAGAAGTTAATGAGCTTATTTTTTTGGTTAGATACCTGAAATAAGGTCTGTGCTTAATACAAGCTGAAGAGATTTAAAAATGCTGTGCTACGATTTAAAATACGTCGGTAAATAGCCTTCTTGTGAATTATTAAGGTATTAAGTGTCTTTTATAAGTCGGTTGCTTACAATTGGCTAAGTGGGACTAAATTTCACCAGTTGACCTATCACGGCGTTGTGTGTGCTCGCGCTCATTTGACCCTGATGTAGTTTGTTTATAACGTAACGTTAGCTTTTTACTTCTGCCGATTGCATTCACACATCAAAAATCATAAAAGTGGTGTTAATTTGTGAAGATTATCTTGCTGAGCAAAAGCAAGTAAGTATCATAAATGTTTGTTTGACGCAAAGCTTATTTTCAGCAGTAATCCAAAATCTTATAGGCTTTTTGTCGAGGGAACCAGTGCGATGCTAACTTCAGGGGTTAGCCTACAAAAATCCGTTGTCCCTGCACCACTCTATATGGTTATACACTTAAGTAGTGGTGGAATCAAGAATATCACGTGATGATGAGGGTCACCAAAATAATCAATCCTGATTATTTCAGTCAATTTGTTTGTGCCAATTTCATGGCCATCCATTCAAAAGTTATTGAGATATTTTACTCACAATTGGCAAACTAATGTCACTAGAGAAAAGTCAACATCTTGTTGACATCAAATCATGTGTGGGGCAAGCTGACTGACCGACATTGCCTCACCTACAGCCGCTAGCAAGGGCTAAAAAAATCCACACATGTTTGCATGTGGACAGTAACGGGCAGGAAACGTTGAGAAAGCTAGTGCCCCCCCTTTGACTCAAATGACAGTGACCTGTGACCTTAACAAGTCGGCGCCCGGAAAAGGGTAAAGCATCGACGGAACTTTCTCCCTCCACATAAGTCAACATTAGTACTATTCCACCTCTCCCATCCCGTCGTGTCACGGCAGCCTGTAATTAACACAAAGGATAACCTCGTAACTTCACCGTGGATTGAACAGATTGAGCAGCTAAAGTATAAATTCCAACTAACCTGCCTAAAGAGGAGCTAATGTGCTGAATCTTGAAATAATATCACTGCCCTGTGTGTTTCGTTCTTGGCTCTTCGGTGCTGCGGCTCCTGTCACATACTCGCAGTGCTCTTCCATCATTGCAGAGCACTAAAATATGTAGAGACTTGAATCCTCCACACCTGGCCGAATAATTGTTGACTCAGTTGGTATTGATCCACAACCATAACAAGCCCCTGCTGACATGTCACGGGTGCTTTGTGCCATCGGACAGTAAAAACTTTTCTTTTTGCTCCTTTCAGCGAATTCATTCTTTATACGGAAACGGCGCTACTTGGAAGCATAAACAGCGTGACAGAAAGCGAGGAGAGAGACAAATACAACAAATAAGCCATGCCATAACATAACACAACATGGCTGCGAGTCGTCCCCAGGAGGTTGCATGCGGAGGCCTGCTTGCCTGCTCGCCGGCCAGGTACGCCGCTTTTGCTCTCAAGTCTTGGGGTGATTAATGAAATCTTAACGGCAGGCCAGACACAAATATTCATCACCTGGCTGCCCCTATTGTAATGCGTGTGGAGAAGCCGGAGCGTGACAGAGGAGAGGGGAGACGAGAGCCGGCCCAGAGACAAAACACAACATGGGGCACGGGGATTATTACCGGGCCCACGGAAACAGCGCTTTTTGTTCTCCTCAACAAAATGGAGGCCCGTGATTTATGGACAGCCAGCATCTGTTTGGAGCAAAGGGAGACACAGATTCATGTCCGCTATTATGGGCTGTCCATGTTACCGGGGTGAGAATTTGAAAGACGCGGGTGTGGGGGGAGTGGGCAAGGGTTGTCAGTTCGCGTTGGAAGGGGGGGCGCCGTTAAGAGCAAGACCTTCTGGGAAAGTACATCGTGTCAATTCCTTGTCGTGCTGTGAATCTGTGACATTGTAGCGTGTGGGTGAGGTGTTGTATTACATTGTATATCACAAACAGATGTAGGCCTACGAGCCATCCGGGGGCGTTCTTTTTCTTTTTTTTCTTCTTCTTTTTTGGAAAGAGTCAAGTGTTTGGTGGGTGGGACTGAGAGCGAAACACACACACACACACACAAAAAAAGTTTGATACACCAACTGATCATGTGTCTCCACGTGAAGCAAGAGGGAGGATGAAATCTATTGTATCATCATTCCTCGCAATAAATACGGCTTTGTGCGCAAGACTGATATGATCATTTTGATTTATGACATGCATACAAGACTTCCAGGAATCTCTGGGACTGCGTGTATGCGCACAAGGTTGACTGTGTTTCTGTGTGTGTGTGTGTGTGTGAGTGTGGATTTTTAGTGTCTTTGAGAGGAGCAGCGGCAGAGGGACAAAGAGACATACATAAATACAGATGGAGGGAATGAAATAGCCAAGCGGCGGAAGTGAGACAGAGTGCAGTAGACAGTAAGGGAGATTGTGTGTCGGTGTGTGCAGTGTAGCATTGACTCCTGCATGCTCCCAGTGATAGATAGTGTCAGGTTAGGCTGCTCAGTGGCAGGTCTCACACTGTCAATGCTATGGCTGTGGGGGAGAGCAGGGGCCTGAAATGTTTTAACACCCATCGCTGATCCCTGTCAACATATACACTAACACACATGACATCAGGCGGCACCGCGTATACGTGCACCTGAGTGTGTGTTTCCCCGTGTACACGGCGCCCGAGTGCCCGTGTGTGTGCCCGTGTGTGTGTGTGTGTGTGTGTGTGTGTGTGTAACAGTGCACACTTCACATTCTTTTGTGCAGAGCATCATCTCGTCTCCTCCCTGAGAAACTAAAAAAAATACTTAACATCTCCGAATCACAGCCTTAGAAAACAATTATACCAGCCCGTTTTTTTGTTTTGTAAGGATCTTTTTTTTCTTCTTTTTTTCTTTCCTCCAGGCAGCAACAGAGGGAGGAAAAAAGCCCCTCATTGTTCCATTGTTCACATTGTGTCATTCTTTGCCTTGGAACGACGATTGTTTGCTGCACAGTTAGGAACACAATGGTGTTCACATAAAAATGAGCCACTTAGCTCTCACACTAAACTGCAAATTGCATAGCACTGCAGAGGAGAGTCGGGCTTTCCAAATTCGCTTATTCACATTTTCCGCTCCTTACCAGCCCCTATAAAACCAGCCGCTTCTTGCTGAGGTGGACAGAAACAGTGACAGCTGCCGTAGTGTACACACTGTATCTGTATCCTGTGTTTTGATAGAGTAAAAGGAGAGATATTCAATTATACGGGGAGAATTGTATTATCATTCGCAGTAATCGTTTGGAATCAAAATCAATATCCTGTTGCAAATGATACCTAACCACATAATATTAGGCGCAGACATGTGCTACACAGTTCGTGGAGTTTCAGGGGTGGGTGGGGGGGGAGTGTGTTCAGTGTGACATACACGCCTCCAGTGGGAAATCCTCTCTGTTTCTGTGAGAGTCCTGTGCTCACTTTTTACTGTAAATCTTACACAGCACGTGAATATTTCCCCCTGCTTGCATAGCAAAAGGTGGCATGTTGCACCACTGCAGCTTTAAATCTGAAAAGTAGCCGTGAGGTGCTCCTCTGGTGACGAGTGACTGGAAAGTATTGTGTCATCCGTAAAGAAGAAATAAAAAATGGGGCACAGGAGTGGGTGATTTTTCCAGCCGCTGTTAAAAAATAGTTTTGCATGGGTGCCTTTGCTCTCCTGTTAGTAAAACACGTCTCGGAGCCCTCCCGCTGCCGTGACCAAGAACGAAGTACTCTCTTGGGCCAGACAAAATCAATTCCTCACTCGGGCAAATTTCCTCCTTCCCTGCTTTTTTTTTTTTGAGTCCGGCTATTTGTTTCTAATGCTGGCATAGACTTATGGTTTGGGGAAGGCAGTTATGCCAAACAGTATAAACTACACCTCCTGACAAACATTCAGAACGCCATTGAACTTTCATTCATTTTTCGGTGGTGTCAGCCTCAACTTTCCAAGGCTTTGTTATGAAGAAGTAGTGTTGTGAATTCCAGTTTCTCAAATGTGGCACGCACCTTTTTTTTCTTCTTTTTTAAAAGAACGCACATCCGTCTATGTCTTTCCAAAGCCTGCATTTATCATTGAGATCTGTTTATTTGAATGATCCCCCTGGATGAATTACCTGAGCCGGTACATGCACAGCATTTACAAGAGATAGGGGGGGGGGGGGGGTCCTGTGGGAAATCAGAGTCACTGACACAGTAGCCAACATTGCCATTAAATCAAATATAATCCCACATTTACCGCCGAACACTTGTGTCATTAATTGATGTTGCTCACTCAATCATGATGTACATGTTTTTTTTTTTACCAGAGCTGATTCATACAAGTGACTTTTACATACAAAAAGAAAATCCATGTACTTCTGCTTCTCTCACTCCTCTGTTATAGATGAATTCAATGAATGGCACATGATTAGGAAATGATTTTAAAGTATTCTCATCCAGTTGTATGCAAAACATTCTGATCCTAAACAATCGCAAATGGCAATTTATAAGCTATAGATTTGAAATATGGACTAACACATTGGCACAAGAGGGAGGCCATTGTAAAGCAAGGCACAATTCCCTTTTTTGATAACATAAAAATCCCCTCGCGAGCAATCATCTTTGTGTATTTGGCCAGAGTCGGTTTCACACGGTTTTCAGCTCCTCCTCCTCTCTTTCTGCATCGACCCGGGGTGATTTCCATGAGAATCAACGCGGCGATTAATCACAGTGTTCCTCCACTCCCAGATGTCATTCAGGGCCTTTTAAAGACATCAGCGCTCACTGATGTTTATGGGAGTAGAGAGATATGTGCTCGGCAACCCAGCCCAAAGACCCTTGTGCAATCTCCCTCTGGGACACTCATACAGTCACTCAGCTACTACTGTCCCGGATCGTCCCAAAAGCAGTCAAACTTCCTCCTCCAGTTACAGAAGCAATCAAAACCAGGCCTGACCGACAGCTGTACTTAATATCTGATTGATGGTGTTCATAAAAAGTCTTCCGGGTAACCTCATACACAATCTGTTGTGTATTTGTAACTGTATTTATTTATTTATTTTACCAAAATGTGGTTAATTTACTGCAAAAAATGTCAAACTTTTTGACTGGAGGGATTTTAAAGGGTTATTCAGACAGTTTCAGAACTAGATGTTATGCTTTTTAATTACAGTAGTTTTACTTGTTAGACTCATTTGTGAGAAGAAACATACTGTACGTACTTTATTTAATCATTTTCAAAAACACAAAATCGTTTCACACACCTCAGCACTGCCATCATAGCTGTACCCTAACTTCATTTGGTGCTTATTAGACATTAGACGAAGAATGACTTTTATAAAACTTGATGACAACTTTCTTTTCTCCCCTCTACTGCATAACCCAGAGGTAACAGAACGTGTTCTAACTCTCACACACTCCCATTTATTGTTGTACCAGATGATGACGTGTTTTAGATGAATACATCATCCATCATCGTTTGATTCATCTGGAACAGAATGTTGTATTTTGGTATGGGAACAACCTCTCACAAAGCCGACACAGATATGAAATATAAATTTGAAGGATTTACCTTGTTGGGGGAAAATAAACGTGCAGCATAATGATGGTTTACAGATATATTCATATATATTGTTAAACTGTAACTTTACATTTTACCTATATGGCACTTTGTTGCCCTGCTTGAGGCTAAATAATGAAATAAATACATAAATTCATGATTGATATATTAGAAGACTGAAATCCTCCAAAGGGTAGGATGACCCAACCCTAACCCAAACTTAAAGATAATAACAATAATTACATGTATACTATACCCAATCTGTAAAAAATATATCTTATTATGACAACTTAGTTAATCATATAGTATTGAGTGAATATAACTGATGATGCTTACAGTGTAAGAACAGTTTCTCTCTGCATTTTAACCTGCTGCTGGACCAAAGAAACTAACAAATCAATATTGCTACTTTCTCCATATTTAATGAAGTAAAACACTTGTGTACTGTACTTCCAAGGGATGTACAGGCAGAAATAAGGGCAACAAAAACAAGTGGAGGGAAATCCCCCCCGACATGAACCGAGCTAAAAGGTTGAGAATTCCACACTCTACCGGGTCCCTGATAATGAAGGGGAAGGCGCAGGCTTCCAGTGACGTCTGAGTGAAGGTGGTGGGTGGAGGGGTGAGCTCAGTTTAAAGAGTCTAGTGAAGTCAAAGACGTGTTAATAAACAGTTATGGAGCGCCCCGGGGGGTGGGGGTGCTTGGGAGCCGTGAGGATGGAAGGAGGCAAGAAGGGTGAAGGGGTTGGGGAGGGCAAGGGGTGCTGGATTGGGGCGGGGGGGTCAGGATCATGGTAGTCAAACTGCTGTTTCCTCCTGGGGAGAAGAAAGGAGTTAATGACACCCTAGAGCTTACCACCCCCACCCGCCGCTCCTCCCTCTCCTTTATGGAGGGTGAGCGACACACACAGCCCTCTCGGAGGTGAGGAGGCCAGGGAGACAGCCATGCCGTCCCACTGCCCCGCTCGCGGGAGGCTCTAACAAAAAGGAGGGAGGAGGAGGAGGCGGCGCGATAACTGTGATTATTATTACTAAATATAATATAAAACCGTCAGTGCGGGGGCAAAGGGAAAGGGATCCACCCATCCGCCCCCACGCGCACGATGGAAAACTCTGTTGAGGATGCGGCGACAGGTTTAAAGACAGCGCCTTTTCAATGCCAGGGGAAAAGGGAGGGGTTAATGAGGGGCTTGGTGAAGGAGCTTATGGCAGGGTGAGGGGTGAGGGAGTGTGGGAGAGGAGAGAGGGGTACCGGGGAGGGATGCCAGGCTGCCGCAGCGTCAGCGGAGGAGACGGCGGAAACAGACCCGGAGACAAAGCTGAGACAAGGCGACAGTGAGCCTGTCTTCTCACCCACAAACAAGGGACAATCAGTAACAAATGTGTTGGCGTGTTTTGAGCTGTAATTGTAGCTTCCTCCTTTGGCCAGGAAGTGTGATTTTTGAAAAGGTGAAATGCATCATTTCTCCCAGTTTTGTTAAAACGGGAGGCAGGGGTGTCTGAGGAATCACACGTGATGGAGAGAGTAACAAAGTAGCTTCCCCCCGCCGTGCCATTTTGAAAATACCAGAATGTCGTCGAGGATATTTTTACTGTTTTCTCGTCTGTGATTTATCATGAACCGGAGCATCATTTTCGTGTTTCGTGAAAAGTGGAACAGTGGTGACAAACCAGCGAACAAACAAATAAAGTGACACAAAGCCTTTTCTTTGATACGCTGATAAAAGAATGAGTTCACCTGATTTTCTCGTCTCTCCGTGACGGCGACGGGTAGCATACAGCCACCGGAGAGCTGTTGACCACTGGGAAAGTCAAGTTGAGACAACACTGGGGCATGTCAAGGTCACAGGAAATCGGGGGAAAGACAGCAGTTAAGTGCTGATGTGCTGTGGCAGCAGCCCTGAGCAAAGGGGCACTAAGTATGGGACGGTCCAGGCTGGAGTCCCAGGACTATAAATCCCTCCTCTCCCTGTCCAAAATTCATTAATGGCCACACAAAGTGGCCGGTGAAACCAGATGGAGGGAGAAACGAGGGGGTGTGGGGGGGATAGGTGCGTGTGTTGGTGTGTGTGTGGGGGGGTTAGCGTCTATTCTTGGGGACACAGTGGGTCCTGGGATGGCGGATTACTGGTTCTACTCCAGTGTAGTGTGAAATTATAAAGCGTTACCTGCTTTAATTTTCCAAATACAAATTAAATCCTCAGTCAGCTGACTTTAAATCAATAGTTTCATTTAAGGGGCCGCGTGATTTAACAAAAATGAAAACTAGCTGGTCCGCTCAATGGAGCCGGGTCATAAATCACAGAGCTTTGGGAGGCAAAAAGCCGATTTGACTTGTATATGGAGCGGCTGGTGGCCAGGGGGGAGCGCAGCGGGGAAATGAACTCAGGCTTTATTAGGACTCATATTGACCTGCCTCTCCTCTACCCCCCCGAATGAAAAACAACCAAGAGGCGTTCGACTGGAAAACATTTAAGCCGCGCGCGACCCTGAGTGAATTTTCTGTTTTTTCGCTCCTCAATTCTGGCGCCTATCTGGTTCAAGAGGAAAGAAAATAAAGAGATAAAACATTCCAAACTTTTAAAAAGGGGGAAAAGGTAAACTTGAATCAAATCTGGAAACAACAGACAACAACAAATGTATTGTCAAAATGCAAGAAGAGGAAGAAAAAAACATGTCTCACCGGTGAGGTTTTTATTTGTACATCAGTTGTGCATGCCAACATCAAACATTTAATGTCAGCATTCTTCAGAGACACAGACGAAAGGAAGCGAGATGCAAGGCTCACATTGTCATCAAACAATCAAACAGTCATCCGCTTCTCCAAACAGCTTGCAGCTCAGCTCAGCTGGCACCAGACACTCACATTACAATAAACATCTCTCCTAATGTTGTGCTTACACCGCGCCATGCTTACACAGACACAATGTACACAGACATGAAAAAAGGAATACTCTGTTTAATAGGTCGGCCTGACAGCTGGAAAATGGAAGTCAGAACACAAGTCACACACAAAACGGCACACACACCGGCATGTGATCGGCACCAGTTGAAGTCGGCGTCAATAGCTTAGATTATGAAGGAATTATGAAGGAAGGAGGCCATGAACATTATGCTTGATTGTGAATGAATGGTTCAGAGCGCCACAATAAATCCATTATCAAGTTGTTATGTCATACTTAAATTCTCCCCCCCCCACCCCAAAGTGTCCCCATATATCTTGTCAGCGGTTCATTAGCCATTTGGACAGGTAAAGCTTTCTGAGTTCGGCCCACAGCTGACCCCATATTCTGCCTCTGTGTTCCACTTAAAAATAATGGACATCCCCTGTCCCGCATCCATCAATCACACGGCCAGAATACCCCGGAAAATAGTTTGGAGGGTTAGGAATTACAGTTACAGTGGCTTTCTGACTGGGGATAGATTAGCCAGGCATTAGCAGTGTTTCATTAACCTTGCGTTAAGTGACATCCTCACATGATTAATGGACATTATTAACAAAAGGGAGATTGTATTCCCGAAAATGAACCTTTGTGAAATGTCTGCTGCATTGTTAATAGCTTTATTTATTAATCATTCATAGGAGAGGGCCTTCATTTCTGAGGTAGTGATACATAGAATGGCTATGAGGGAGACTGACAGTGAGCTCCATGCAGAATGCAAGCATTTGTCTGCCGGTGCACACCGTTTGCATTTGAAGTATCAACAGTTTCGTGCAACCACATGCAGCGCTGGGAAAGAAACCAAGTTTTTCAGGCTACTTGTACTTTACTGGAGTATTTCCATTTTATGCAACTTTATACTTATATTTCAGAGGTAAATATTGTACCTTTTACTCCACTAAATTTATGTGTCAACTAGAGTTACTAGTTGCTCTTCAGATTAAGGTTTTAAACAGATGACTTTGGCTTGTGACCCTTTACAAATAAAGTGTAGTTGATACCTCGTCTTACATTTCAGATGTCTACGAGTTGTCAGCCAGTTTCTTTTTAAATAAGGTTTTGAGGCCCAACGAGTAAAAATCACGCAATATTTTTACAAAAATTAAAGATAGAGAAACATCCCAAAAAATGATTTGAGATTCGTGTAGCATAACTTCATTATATTTTCCTTCTTTGCTACTTCTGCAATCATTCGACCACCCCTCACATTTATCTTGTGACCCTTTGGAGGGGCCCGACCTCTATGATGGGAGCCGCTGGACCATGGTCACCGAAATGTATGTAAAGTAGTTAAAACTAGCTAAAACAACTCAGCCCACTATAATGTAATTTGCTAAATGCTAATGCTAATCGCTAAATCAGTCACAATCTAATAACATCACGTATTCAACCATAACACTCTTGGGGCCATTTTACTGTAAAACAAATACCTTTTAGTTTTGATACTTCAAGTACATTTTGCGTACAATAAGCCTGTACTTTCACTTAAGCAGGATTTTGACTGAAGGACTTTTACTTGCATTTGGAGTATTTTCAAATTGTTGTACTTACATCCGTAAAGGGTAGGAGAACTTCTTGCACAACTGGACATGTGTTACAACCGTCAATCACGAATATAACACAGTAGTGAATCAAATGTGAGCTATTATGAAGGCTTTGACATTTGCTGTTATGAAAACCAAGCGTGGGGCACACAGGAGGTGATGCATTTGACATTTTGGATTAAGCATGAGCTCCGAGAACCACTGTGGCCGAGCAGACAAAGAACAGAGCACCACCTATAGAGACTTAGAGGGAAAAGACACCCCACAGACACCTTGATTGACACACGAAAACGGCAAAGCAAAGACATTACAGCAATGTACGCGAGGCAAAAACGTGAGCATTTTGAGGATTACTGCTTTAACTCTGTTTCCTTTTTCTGTTGCCTCATGTCACAGCGAGCTGCCTGTCCGTGATGTGGGCCGGAGAGTGGGCGAGAGTTCACACAGGACCGTCCATCACCTCTCATCCTGCCGGGCTCTTCTGAGGGTTGCTGTCCTGCTCGGTGAAAGGCAGTGGGTGAGGCAGCAGGTGAGGCCGGAGAGGGGGGGGGGGGGGGGGGCATGAGGCGCTGCTGTCCTGCTGTCTGGAAACTCTCCAGGCCACATGGGAGCTCACGGTGCTGTCTGCGCTGTCGGCGCTGTCGGACGACCTGACAAACCTGGGCTGCCGTCACATCCTCCCCGTGCATGTGGGAGGTATGAGGTGCAGGTTTGTTTGAGCGCGCACCTGCGTTTATGTGAGTGCCCTTGAATGCCATGAGTGTTTGTAGCAGGCTTTTATCTGCGCTCCTTCTGGGGTGACATACTGCACCCTCCTGCAGCTTAGGCCTAAAATATATACTGTATATATATATATATATATATATATATATATATATAAAGCAGCATAAAATGAAATAAAAATGCAAGTCTAACCGTCAGGTCTGACAGGATAAGCAGCTCAATCATCAACTTGCCGACTGTCAAATCCCCAAGCCAGGCACAAACACGCACACACACACTCGCACACACACACAAGCATAATGCAAGAGGTTAGAGAGCCACTAGAGGGTCGCATCAAATCCCAGGACCAGCTGAAAAAATAGGTATCGTCCCCCCCCCTCTTTTTTTCTCAGCAAGCGTGACCGCATGTATGTTAAGCCGGCGTCGCTATAAAAGAAAACTGAGCTCCATCGCCTTCTTCTGTGTCTGAACTATAAAAAATATCAAAATCAAATGCAGGACGCTTGATGCATTTTTCCTGTAATGCTGGACTCTCCCCTCTTCTCCACCTCCTAGTCAGCCTGTGGTGGAGGTCCCCCCCCTTCTCCACTCCTCCTCACCCTCCTCCTCTTCTCTGTGTCCCCGCAGCCTGCTGCTGGGCTGGAGGATGACTGACGCTGTCATAACGTCTGGCAGTCAAACAGACCCGCTCTCCTGACGGGTGGCGGCAAACGCAATGTGACACAGCCAGCAGTATCTGGTTTCTCCTGCACCGACTACATTTCATATGGCTCAGAGGGGCTTAGAGCGGCCACGGGGAGGGCGTCTCTCGGCGTGCGTGTTTGTGTGTGTGTGCGTGCGCGTGTGGCTGTAGGAGGTAATCGAGCAGATGTCAGGAGAGAGTCTGAGAGGGGATGTGTACACTGAGGGACGACTGAAACCTGTCACATTGATTTTCATTGGTCTAGCATGGGCGTGTGTGTGTGTGTGTTTGTGGAGTGTGTAATGTGTGTCCATGTTCAAAGCAGTGGTAACAGAGCAAATGTAATCACACTGTAGGAACACACTGTTACATTCACTTACAGTTTGAAAAACCCAGTTGCACGTAGAAAGCACAATAACAGAGAAGTATTTGATTTTTTTGAAAACAAGTGTATCAGCATGTGCTCAGAACGCGTGCCAGTATGAATTGCAAGTTCATGAATCATGATCCATTTTAAGCGAGCAAATTTCACATTTTCGCATGTTGTATTTTTCTGATCATCATAATGTAATGATTCCCAGTTAACCCACCCCCAAAAAAAAGGAACATTCCAATCATTCATGTCTGGCAAAGAGAAATTGTTTAGTACAGATTTAAAACTGCCTCCGCAGCACCGGCGTGAGCAAAGAATGATTAAAAGAAATCAGCAACACCCATAAAAAGACAATTTTTGTGGTATTAATGAGCGTGCTTCATGACAAATTTGTTTCAAAGATGATGTATGAAAGGATCTTTTTCATTCCCCTCTCGTTTTTCCCCCCAAAACCAAACATATTAACCTGTACAATGTGTCCTACCTGGTTAGTCGGGGCATTTATTTTCTGACTGAGACGTTCAAAACAAAAATCATCGGAATCACCATTATTTTTAGCCGCCTTCTCAGATTGCACTGTAACTCCACATGTTGTACAGACAAAATGAACTGGGGTGCTCTCAGATGAAATGTCACAGCCACTTATCCTCAGGCTCATTTTAGTGTTGAAGCAGCCACAGTGTGGCTTGTTGAGCAGCACGGGCAGAAGCATGACATCCGTTCACCTACCTAGCTCCTTCTTCTCCCTCCTCCTCCTCCTCTATATGAATCCTAGAAGCAGAAGATTCCCAGCAGAGGAAACACAGACGCTCTCCAGGTTCTAGGTTAAATGCAGACACCACAAGGCCGCCACGGCGCTCATCGCAAACCTCTCATCGCGCCATACATAGTGTGCCATCTTTTGGGCGCTCGAGGAACTGCTTCCTCCTTCCTCTTCTCTTTTCCTTTTTTTTCTCTTCCTTTTCAGGAAAAGATCATAAAATCAGTGAAATAAAGTGAAATGGTTGTCTGGGGATGGATATGTCCCTTGCAACGTGAAGTGGAACTTGAGGAAATCGACGGATCTCCTGCAGCTTTGCGGAGGACTATTGCTGCAGGGCTCTTTTCTTTTTTTTTTTCAAACCCTTACAATTTATGCAAGGCTCTCCAGCCGTAAAAACACACATTTCTGCCTTCTGATGTCTCACACGCTCGCTCCTGATGAGAGGATTGGACGAATGAATGAGCCGAGAGCTGAAAGTAATTATGGCAGTTAAAAACAATTTGACATAAATATTACAACTTCATATAAAATCACATGGACTCGTGTGCGTATATACGTGTGAATGCGCGCGTATGTGTGTGTGTGTGTGTGTGTGTGAATGGCAAGCATGCATACACTTCCACATTGCAAAATACAGAGAGAGATAGAGATATTCACCTTCGAAGGGTCACTCTCTTCTTCCTGGCTCATTAAAAACAGCCCCATTAGCAGTGTTCCTTCAGAGGCTGACTGCCGACAGATATGTGAGTGTGTGCGTGCATGCGTGTGTGTGTGTGCGTGTGTGTGTGTGCGTGTGTGTATACACTGGATTGTAAAGACATGCAGCGTTTTGGAGGCCTCTGGGCTGCCGAAGAATACATTAAACAGCAAAGAGCCCCTCTCCTCTTCCTGACTGACTCCTGCTGGGACTACTTAGCATTTCTGGGGTGAAAACTTCTCCAGCAAGGTTGTCAAACACTGTATACAAATTACGGCAGAGCTAAATTGCTCCCGTATTTAACTTTTGTGGTGGCTCGTGTGTGTTTTTGAGCGTGTGTTTGTCTTGGCCTGATGAAGGCTGTATTCCCTCGATGCACTACGGGCAATGTTGCTGGAAGGTAGAAGAGCAGATTTGTAAGAAATTGCGAATGAGACGTTCAAAGCTGCAAATCCCACTAGAGTCCAAGACATCTTCACAATCATTTGCTCATGAAAATTCTGGAGGTGTTAATGTGTTTTGGGGTCACAGATGGCAAGAGGAAGTAAAAATATTTAATTTATTTGCACTCACTGCATCATGATCCATAGAGAATTAAACTGAAAGATTAGAATTAAGATGAAATGCTAATCACAATCAGTCTACATGTAAGTTTGTCCTTGTTGCCTCATTGAGCTAACGAGTGAGGTTTGATTGGCAAAGGCCAGATCTCAGATCAGCACTGGAAGTCAGTCTCCAAACTACTTTAAAAGGTGTCTGTACTGTACTTCCTGCTTTATTGCTATATTTGTAAGAACTACTGCAAGTTTGGAAGTTTCAGAGGTGGAAGAAGTGGCCTACTCTGATTCTTTACTTAAGTTTAGGCAACAAATACAACATTGTAAAGATATTCCTCATGTAGACAACCTCCGTTCAAAAGTAAAAGTTCAGAAGTATTATCAGCAAAATGTACAAAAAGTATCATAGGTAAAAATAGTCAGTCTGCAGAAAACTGGCACAATGCATCAACGTGTAAGTATCATTTTTCAGCTGTAGCTGGTGGAGATGGAGCTACTTTTCAACATTTTAGTTCCTAGTTTATTCCAGTGTTTCCCAAACTAGGGTTCCGGCCCCCACCAGAGGGTCACAAGATAAATCGGAGGGGTTGTGAGATGATTAATGGCAAGGAAAGAAGAAAACACAAAGCTTCGCTACACAAGTTTGTATTTTTTTTTCTCAACTTCAATTTACTTTTTCTGTGAAATGTGTGATAGTTTTACCTCTTTCGGCCTGGATCAGTTATTTAAATGGAACTATATGTTATATAGGTTTTTAAGGGAAATCAATTTTTGGTGTTATTGCTGACAACTCGTAGATATCCGAAATGAAAAAGATGACACTTTTTTGTTCTTTTCAAAAACTAAATTATAAGAGGTCACAAGCCTCTCAACACTGTGATACTCTTTAACAAGGTATTTCCACCATTGGGAGATTTCTATTTTTCTTTTTTGAAGGTAGTTTGTGATACAGACTTGAGGATTAGGATGTGTTCATTTAGGTTGAGAAGGAAATCGCCTCTTGAATAAGAATTAAAAAAATGTCCCCTATATAATCATTTAATGAAATTCAGTTTTGCATGTGAGGACAGTTATTATGACTTTATCTATTTTGTTATTGATATATTTATATTTTAATGGAATTCTAAATTAATTCTAGCTTAGAATACTAGAATGAATGGTGTCTCTTGTGATCCTTAGAAGGACATAAACACCAATGTGTGCGTGTGCGTGCGTGCATGCATGTGGACGTGTCTTGTAAGAGTGATAACAAATCACTCCGCCACTCACCACCACCGGTCATCCATTAAAACTGAACCAGGATTCAAATACTCGACCCATCAGAGGTGCCAATAACGAGGAGCCCCTTAGAAAATTACAGGGGGATTTTAGTATGCTGGCTAATGGCATTGGCACCGACACTTTGCCAATACACGTTTAGCGCTGTGGTGGTGCGGCTGGCCCAGGGTGCCGGCGGAGACTGACACATCTCTCTTGAGTCTGTCCAGGCGGGAGATTGGCCTGTCTGTCAGCGGCCAGGTCCCTGCCCATTACCCGTGATCACCCCCAGCTCTTCTTACCCTTTTAACCCCCCCACCCCTGCACTAACATAGCCTCTCTTCTCCCTTTGTCCACATCAACCCTCTGTGTTTTCCTCTCTCACTGCCACCTCTGTCCTCCATCCTTGTATTACAGCGGTGTTGTGGTGATAAACAAAAAAAGGTGTTTAAACTCTGCCCTCCAGTCGATGATCTTAGTGAAGGAAAACAAGCGATGTAATAAAAATCAGATAAAGCTGCAGAAAAGCTCTAATTAAAGGGCTTTTTGCCTTTATAAAACTCAAATTGCTCTACCACCATTTGGTTTATATGATACATTGAAATTATTCTGGAGCACTGTCAGTTACGTTACAGTACAATACTGATTAGAAATGATACCGCTAAAGTGCCAATGTGTGTTATCTTAATTTGATTGCACTTATTGAATTAATATAAATTCTAAAAGAAATGTAAACAAGAAATGAATAGGATATAAGTTCAACTCAAACTCTTAGTTTTTGTTTAAAATCTTACTCAATTTAATTAAGTCTGGGTCATATGCAAACTCGTTTGGAGTTGGTTAAACTCATTTTATTGACAGTTTCTTATATGACTAATTTCTTTTTTTTGCATGAAGTCAAATCCATTTCAGTGAGTTTGTCCTGCTCAAAAATATGCAGAAGTTCACAACGCTTAAAAAATGGTTGGAAAATCTGCCCTCCAAGTTTCATCAAAAGAACAGTGTACATAATACGAATTTGCATTTGAATTAATTAAATTGAATCTAAGTTTATAAAGTAAAGGTTACATGAGTGAGTGTCTGATGGCTTACACCCATTACATTCCTGCCCCCCCCCCCCCCCCCCTCAAAAGAGGTATTTGCAATCAAATTACCATCATATGATGAAATGTTGTAGCTGGAGAGGCTGATGCTGAACCACCTTCGTCACACGCTCGCTATGGGATCGTGTGACCTCCCTGTAGAAACGCATGGGAAAAGCTCTCTGCCCTTGAACAAGGTTGGAGACCATCACTAATTACCAGAGAGCAGGGCGGAGGGCTGCTGGAGACTGTCGTTTGATAGCAACACAATGCTCATTTTTCACGCAATAATCTCCTCCATGTACAGATCTAAGTGAAAGAATGATAATAAAATGCCAGGGTGTCCTCAGGCCCTGTTATCCTCTGTGATTTGGCTTTGCTGGGGGAAAACTATAGTGGAGTGAGGTTCGAGCCGCTGGAGGAGAAGAAGAGATGAAGGGTATCGGACGGCATTTGTTTCAACAAGAAGGGCTGAGGGTGATAGAACAGGCGTTGAGCCAGAAAGGAGATGACCCCCCCTCCCTTTTTTTAATCTGCCGCGATGCTCGTGTCAATTGGTAAAGGGGGTGTGACCGATAGAATAGATTCACAACTTAAAGGCTTTATACGACTCCCTCCATCCCTCCCCTTCTTTAATTCTTCCTCCCTTGTTGTCTTCCTGCAAAGGACCGGGAAAAAAAAGTAAAGTGTAAAAGAGGACGACTGAAAGATCTCTGCCAAAAGTGCAACGTGAGATTTAAGCTGCAAGAGGAAAGCCAGCAGCATTAGCTGGTTAAGTATCAGCAGCAGAGAAGGGGTAATGGATGTAGAAGGGGAGACATATGAAATGTCATTAATGTTAATTCTAATCACTTTTTGGCTATTAAGCACAAATTAGTGAAGGCAATGTTAAATGTCATGGTCTGTCCTGGGATTCACATAAGAGAGGGTGGGGGCCACCGAATAGGTTCTCATTTACATACTTAAGATCCAACTTAATTCTCACAAGGGGTGATGGGAAATGAAGCCGAGTCGTAAACCGACGACGATGAAACGCAGGCCGGGGAAAAACACAAACGTTTTATGGCGGCTGATTCTTCATTGTTCGTCCTCAAGGTTATTTTCATGAGCCTGTCGTCGAACGTCATTCCCTTGAATAATTCCACTCAGGCTTTTTCCTCCCTCTGGCTTTAAGGTTTGCGCTATTTAAGACCAATCATGTCAATGTGGAAAAGAATTAATCCTGCTTAAAAATATCTTACATGACTAGAATGTATGTTAACAGCCCCCTGATCCTGTCTCTGGATATAGACTTTAGTTTGGTAGAGCGGGAGATAGTTGAAGTAAATAATCATGTGGGCTAGATATCAAGAGGAGTTCATTGTCAAGTTCACTTATGTGCTCACAGGCGCTTGTTTTCATGTAGGTACTCCGTATCTGTCAAGCACTCCAGTCCTGGAAAGAAATCAAGGCAGTGAAGAATGCAGCATTTTAAAAGCAAGTCGAGCTGGAGCCCCACAAAAACCATGTCATGTAATTCATTGCGATAGATAGATTAACCTCAGTGCACCGCAGAGGCCTCTGCATTCTTGTCCACATTGTTCTAATGGCAGCCCACGGTCTTTGGGAATATCCTGTGTTTTGTTATTTTTTTATTTTTTTTGCTGCTCTCTCTCTTTCTTTCCTCTGTGGCTACAGTTGACTGTGGGAGAGTAAATAACATTTGATATGCATAAACAGCCCCTTCCTATTCATTACTGTCAGAGCGTTGGAGTGCAGGAGGCGGAGGTCAGCATGTGAAGGTCCTCCTCAGGCAGGAGAAACGCCTGTGGTAGCTGTCACTCCTCAACTCCCCCCCCCCCCCCCCCTGCCCCCCCCCCCACCCACCCCCCCCCCTCTCCCTCACTCCCCTATTAGCACAGGCTCCGGGTCATAACCTTTCCGTGGCATTTTGCGATTCCACAACCCTTTGATTAGTGCAATATTTACATATTTCACAGTGGTGAGGGTGTTCTTGTGTCGCAGACACTTGAAGTGTTGTAAATGCGTTTGGCCTTTTGCCTGGGAGATGCGGAGGAGTCAGACTCTCTGGTGGTAACTGTAGTCAAGGCTGCCGCGCTGATATATGCGGCGTAGTGTGTTTTAAGTATATTTACCCCTCCACCGCCCACGCTGCCGCAGCCATAGCACATGTACGAGTGCCATTTGGTCCGCGATGTGGCCCCTTGTCCTCCTGAGGAAGGCCGTTTAGCAGCCATTAGAGAGGGATAGTGCTCCCTGGTGGCAGATATAGATCATGCCCTCTGCCTTGGACGGTACACAGCAGAGCTCTGGAGGTTTGCATGCAAAGAAGAGGAGGGGGCGCTACTCCAGACGGATGACTACAGTTCATTTTTAAATGTGAGAACAGCACTAGAGAGACCAGAGAACCGTGGATGAAATGCAAGGTATGCTTATGGTGAGCCACACAATATAGTGTACTGTGACAAGAGTTACAGATCTTACACATACAGGTGTAACACTGACAAGTGTTGGTCAGAGAGAAAATGAATCAAGTGTTATTTGGAAGGATTTTTAGTCTCACTAGCAGTGTACTTTTTAAGATGGTGGCCTGTCAATTTGTCAGTCCACCACTTTGGTCTCTACATCTGTTGGATCAGGGGCATGGGTTTGCATATAGACGGTAGACATGTCCCTACCAATATTTTGGAGGACAGGATTGTCCCTACCGATATTTGAGTGGCGTCAATCGCATTATGTTTGGAGTGAAGTCATATTTGATCATTTCAACGGGCCCTGCCAGAGGCTACGTCTCCCAGACGGCCAAGCATGCTTACGTTTGATTGGCTGAAAGGGAGGGGGCCCACCTGAAGGGTCACTTCTCATCACGAACATCGCACTTGCTGCCCGAACTCAGGACTGAGCTAATCACTGTGCTTCAGTTATTTTGACATGGGAAAAGTTCGGACTGCCGTGTGGCGTCTTTCCTCTGACCTGTAGCTCTGCGTGGCGGTYTCTGTGTCCCCCTCACTTAGAGACGACCTGTAGCTCTGCGTGGCGGTCTCTGTGTCCCCTCACTTAGAGACGACCTGTAGCTCTGCGTGGCGGTCTCTGTGTCCCCCTCACTTAGAGACGACCTGTAGCTCTGCATAGCGGTCTCTGTGTCCCCTCACTTAGAGACGACCTGTAGCTCTGCGTGGCGGTCTCTGTGTCCCCCTCACTTAGAGACAGCTTTGCCCCGTTTGGGACTGTCTCTGTACCGGCTGTGAGCTGGATCGGAAGTGGTGAAGTAAGATTTGTGTGGACACTAAGCCACAGAATGATGAGATTTATGCCTGATCAGATGTGTTTCCTGTTAGTTTCGGCTTCTGTAAACTTTGTCTCATGCAAAGAGTCTCAAACGGGGTTCTGTATCTGTCAGACGGTCTGTGTAATGTAATGCACATCTAAAGTCAGAATGTTTCTAACTGTTATGAATGGCCAAATTGGAATGCAGAGTGAAAAGCTGTCATATTATATTGTTCAAATGGGGATAACACGCACGTATTTGTACAGCCTCTCCTTGAAGTTATTCTTGGTGTTGCACTCGTTTGAACAACACGAAAAGTGATGAAAGTATTTGTGTGGAGAATGAAAGAAGAGAGTAAATCCTGCCTACTTTCTTACGTCAGTCCCGTGTGAAATGGGCTTGCTTTGTCAGATTGGGTTTTCGTAAAAGTTCTGAAAATTGTCAGACACAGCCCCCTCAGATCCAAACACCAAAAGGGAACGGGTTTCCTGTGCTGTTCGACAATCCAAAAAGCATTTCTTTTGAAGCATACTGATGACCTTTTATGTTCCCTGGAAGTCTAAATGTTGTTTTAGACTTTCTCACCTTGATCAGAATATGATTCTGAATGAAACACGAAATCCTTCAAATGGTCACATAACATCCATCACAATGAGATGTCTCTCCAAAAGCCCCTTCTTAAAGACCTGTACCTGTTGCACCCAGACATAGGTAGAATAGACAAGCATTCAAACAGGTAAAAATGAAAACCTTCTATCTGCTCGAACGCAAAGGTTGTCTGTAGATATAACCCTGTGTTAAAAGCAAAGTCTTCCGAAGAGAACAACAACGGCTTTCTTTTGCGACATAAAGACGTGAAATAAGAAAAGCACATCATACCGTGTTCTCCACCACACCTATCCATCAAATCTGAGTCGGCCTGACATTCGCCGTATTTTCCGCCTCAGTCAGTCATTCCATCAGTCAGTCAGCTTCTCTCCGCTGTGTGACAGAGAGAAGAGATGTCAGCGAACAGGTTTTCCAGGGAGCTCAGGGCCGTAACGTCTGCCTCCGCAGTGACTGATGAGGTTGGGAAGAGTGACGGGCAGCTGCAGTCTTCTCTCAGCCCGCGGGCCTGCCTGGCATTAACGTTATGTGCCATGTTCTCAGAGGGAACCTGTCATTCACCCGTCGCTCAAACCGACAGACAGATGGTGCACATAGACACCTCACATGAAAGAGACTGGCAGAGTAGCGACGAATCCCTAGGTGGTCCCTCGTAGTTGAAGGGTGAGGGTTTCTCATCACCGTTGCTTGGCAGCTCGACTTCAACCGCACGGCCACACATGGACATCAAGGTGCCAACGGGCCCGGACCAAGATCAAAGTCGCTATCCATCAAACATGTCACATGCTATGAAAGGGAACAGCTTGCAGTATGGCTTAGGTCTGATCTGTTTTCACCTCATCGTCATGAATCATGACCACTTTCACCGTCTTCTGCAGGTCGTGGACATTGTGTGGGGAGCCAAATCACAGCCCCATGGGTTTTAGAAAATAGATGCAATTAACAATCAGCTCGTTGTTTTGGGGGATGAAGTGGCAGATTTGACCACAAATAGCATTTCTCCAAGGATGGCAAGTTTGTTGTGAGTGTGGAAATACTTCTGTAAGAGCCTGTACTCCATAATGAGACACTAAAAAGCCAGGTATGGGAAATATGTTCAACAGAGTGGTCAGACCCGTCTATTCATCCATTCAACTAAGCAGATTCCTATCCCATTATTATAGAGGTCGCGAAAATCCTGGATGCTGGATACGTTGGTCACAGGTTGTATCCATGTTTGAATAGATTGATGTACCAGAAAAACGACATCAGAAATTCCTCATGTGTACCGTAAATGTTAAAGTGGCTATAAACAATACTTCTATAATAACTATGTATCCTCTTCGGTTGTAGCAAGCTGATTCTTTTCAGTAATAAAGCTCTGAAAACTGCAGATAGGTGAATGTGGTTTCTCTTACCTGTAGCTGGTTAAACTAACTGTTGAACAGGAACTTAAATAGGAAAAGTCCCTATTGTATAAAAACAAACCAAAAGACAGGCTATTTGTTACTTTAGAGTGAACAACACCAGGTCACTGGAAGATAAAATGGCCTGTTAGGAATCTGAGGGTCTGCAACCTTTGCAATGACTGTCTGGGAGGCAATATCCAGAAAGTATACACTACATGTAAATGAGGTTCCACACTATATGCAACCATGGTCTTGAATCAATGAATAGGAATCTGGTCATTTAGAGCTTCCAGTAAATCTAACCTGGATGCACTGAGTGAGGAACCCAGATATGCTGGGACAATATATAAACATAACAGTGTGGGTCCAGTGTGTTGGATTTTGGGGTATTTGCAGAAATGAAATATAAAACTGTATTGTTTTGTTTTCATTAGTGTATAATCACCTGAAACTAAGAACTGTTGTGTTTTCATTTGCTTAGAATGAGCCCTTCATAACTTCATAGGGAGTGGCTCCTCTTTGCATAGTCTGTCGTGTTGCGCCGCCATGTTTCTACAGGAGCCCAGAACAGTCAAACCAAACACTTGGTCTATCGAGTGACTTTCACACTTTTACGTTACCGGAAGGCTACTGTAGTTCTCCGACATGGTAACACCAGCCTCCGTCTACCTTCTGTCGGCCCTAGTAGTGTTATTATTGTAAGAGTGGCCTCTGAGTGAGGCAAACTTATGCGGCAACTTCCGGGTCAGAAAATAGAAGCCAGTGCCTTAAGCTTGCATTCTTTTCAATGGCCATGAGGGGGCAACTCCTATTTGAAAGAAAAAGTCAGAATGTCTATGACAAATTTAGCTTACTTCTCACTTGAATTATTGCTCAGTGAAGATTTTGAACATGACTTTATGGTCTCAATCGCTAGTTTCAAGTCTTTTTCAATACAACATCATGTGAATTTAGTAAATTATGGTCCATTTAGAGTAAAATAGACCAGAAAGAAGGTATGTTTTAGGGCGTAGCTACCTTGTGATTGACAGTTGGCTACCACAGCATTGTCCGGTCTGGACGTTATCCGTGTTTTTCGCAACATAAACCCTTTCACAGTGTGTTTTCACTTTATGAAAGTTAATTGTAATAGTTTGGTTGCCTAAAAATGTCTTATTCAGGACTCTGTTGTACTCTGCTGTACAAACCAGTGAGTGACGTCACGGTGACTACGTCCACTTCTTAAATACAGTCTATGGGTGAACGGCGTTACCACAGTTTTCCACTGAATCCTACACACTCGCCCTTTAACATTAAAGCCCCATTTAGTTTAAACACGTGACTGCCTTTATACAAGGTGGCAATGCTAACCATAGGTAACATTAGGGTGTATCAATTCATTTTAAACCTAAATTATAGCTA
Source organism: Anarrhichthys ocellatus (assembly GCF_004355925.1). Classification (NCBI taxonomy): domain Eukaryota; kingdom Metazoa; phylum Chordata; class Actinopteri; order Perciformes; family Anarhichadidae; genus Anarrhichthys; species Anarrhichthys ocellatus. The sequence continues at coordinate 668,009 of NW_022280133.1, forward strand.
AATCAAAGTTTGTTGCAGGTTTTTGTGTACTGAAGGATGAATTGTGGACATGAATATTTAGGATTGATATGCCAGTACAGCTTGTGTGCACAGTGCTGACGGTAACATCTGACGACAGTGAGTGCCCGTGGCAAGAATATGTTTTATGAGCGACACAAAATCTTTTTTTAAAATATGCCCAGTTTTTAATAAGAGATGGTGCATTTTTTGGTTGTTTGTAAATTCATCAGTGGTGTGAGTAAAAGGAAAAAAAGAACATTTGCAAACTGCTAATCTGTTTGAAGCTTTTTCATCTAAACTTGGACGTGTTCAGTCACAGTTGCTGAGGTAGATTTTATACAAACAAGCAAACCCAGATGAAACACTGCCAACAGGTGCCATTTTGTGTGTCTTTATTGTGGACATGACATTACATCTTTTTGAAATGATGTACAAAAGTGTAACAGAACTGAGAATGGCTCAGACGAGGTAGAGCTTTCACATCGGTTGCTGGCATGAAAACTACACGGTATAAAAACAAAAACAACCCGGAAAAATCAAATTAAACAAACGCTCCTGTCTGCCTCTGTCCTCTAATCCTTTTTGAAGTGATAATAAATACAGATACCAACCAAATACATTTGGAATAATAATGTCTTCTAAGGTAAATTAATCATGAAGTTCACAACAAATAAAAAAAAGCAATACGGACACAAATAATACAACTTAAGAGGCATGATAAAAACCCAACCGCAAGAAAAGAACAATGCCTGCCAGCCCCTCTGGGAGGGCCAGCCATGACTAGCTACTGAACAACTCCTACAGTTTAGCAAAGAGAAAGACAATAAACACACTCTTACATCTTTGTGAAAAATGAAGCACTGGTGCACCTAGCATTATCACACTTTCAATGAGGAAACAGAGCTAAAAAAGCCGTAAAAGAACAAATCATTTGTCATTAATATCTATGGAATCATCCTAACAAAAAGCCTCTAAACCAGAAATGACATTGAAGCGTGTTAGCTGGCACCGTTAAAAAGACACTCTTAAAGAAACCTTAGCTAGAGTCGGACAAAAGGAGAACGGTTAAAGCAGTAACCTAGTCTAAGTGCACTAGTAATGCCATTTGGTTTCTACCGCTGTATATAAGGGTTTGGTAAGAGTGGATTACAGATAAACAGTTTATATACAAAGTCACTCCTGCTTCATAGTTTTTCTAAGTCACACTTCGGAGTACAAATTCATAACTGAGGAGTTAATCTTAAAGGGAATTCTGTACAACATTGGTATTAGTACTACACTACCTCGAAGGCTAGAGTATCCGTTTCAAGTATTTTCACTACCCACACCTTCAATATACACATTTGTGTATTATTAGGCATACTCAAGCACACAACATTGTATGCATAACTCAACAACCCACTGGTATAGCAACCATTTCATCATCATGGGAAAAACTGCTGAGGTCTCAGAATAGATGGGAAGTACAGTACTCTGTTTGCTCCGTAATCTTTAACTGTTTTGAAATTTGGATTTTTATGCTTATAAAAAATAAAAAAATGTCTCCACATGTTCCACTCTTGCTTTATATGTCTGAGCTGCTTTCAGCTGCCCTGCTATTCTTCCTCTTTTCCCCCGACGTGTCGAGGCCGTTGAGGAGAAAAAACCAAGCCCAGAACACGAAAACAGCATCCCCCCCCTCCTAGCAATGAACAGTCCTGGCTTCACACCAGCCTATGGACTTAAAAACAGGCTTTCATTGCAAAGGAGTACACAGGAGTTAGTCAACCTCTCATACAGTATGGAGAGGTTTGAAAAGAATGCACATACTCACGCATAAATGCGAAACTCTTACACACACCTGTGTTAAGGCTGTGACGGCTCGACAATTCAATTGGCTTCAAAACGTCTCCATCTCGTCTTATCATACCTGAACTCCCTGGAAGCCTGACCTCCTGACCGCTCTCTGTCTGTCTGTCTCTCTGACCTCCTCACTCTTTCCCTCCCAGAATGCAAATCTTCACATCTCCATTCAAGAAATTAGACCGACAGTATTGGGAGTCTGGCTCATTAGTGTGTTTAAATGCTTTGGTAACAAAATCAGCTCTGCGTCTCTGGTTGTTCGCTATGTCGGACGTGCATGCTGATACACAACGGACATGCTGAATTAATATGTCTGCTTTATCTGTTCAAAGGAAGAGTTTGGGACATTTTGGGAAGTAAGATTGTTCGTTTTCTTGCTGAGATAACACTCTCATGTGTCTCTCCACTAAATATACAACAAGAAGCCTGTTAGCTTAGCTTAGCACAAAGACTGGAAACAGCAGTTAACAGCTAGCCTGGCTCTGAATTTCCATTCTCAAATTGTTTAAGTTGAATAATTTTCAGAGGCATTTTACAAGATTAGAAAATAAACCTAACATTGTGGAGCAGAAGTTTGTTTCTGAATCAGGTTACATTGATGCTGAGGTATGATGTGCTGCTGACAGGCATTTTACCAGAGAGACTGGGTAGGTTTTGGTATCAAAGCGTTCATCACATAAAAACCAACAGGCCAAAGAGTCAGTGTTGCCCTTTAGCGATATGGAATCAAGATGCATCTTTGCTGGTTAACACTTGCAGTACCATATTCTCCTCTGCAAGTGCACAGGTTGGTAGATCTATTTGTGCAATCCACAGCTGAGCCAGCGTCTTCCCGTCGTCCCCGCTGTTTTGAAGTCAAGTCGAACTCAAAGTCAGAAGTGTCGGAGTCGGAAACACTCCTTAATGCGAAGGAGTTATGGAGGAAAACTGCCTCCACTCAGTCCCTTCCTCTTAAATTGACAATAATTGAATGACCATAAAAGTGGTACGCTCATTTATATAGGCTATTAAAAACGCACACTCTTTTTAATGAGCACTAAAGCAGACACCCCCATTAGCGTTCTCTCTCTCTCTCTCTCTCTCTCTTTAAACCTACCTCTCTCCAACTCTCTCTCTGTCCTTCTAATCATCCGCTACACAGACTCAGAGTGGTCATTGCACTCCTAACATTTCACTGTGGAGTGGAGGGAAGTGAGTTTAACACACACGTGCATGCAGACACACACACACACACACGCACGCACACGCAGACAAATGCACATCTTCATCTTCATGAACCCCGAGGAAAAATGAACTTGCAACGCGTCAATTGTCTGTTGAGGAATTGCAGAGCATCTTCTCTCTCATCTCAACTCTGATGATTGGTGTCCTGAGGAATGCACAAACTCTTATACAATAAAGCTTTAAAAAAAAAAAGAAAAAAGAAAGGGAAAGAGGGAGGCAACTACAGCAGCCATGCAATGCAACAATCCTTGATTAAAACGCTAGCAGTTGCATTCAAGTTCAGTTTTTCCTTCGCTTTTCTTGTAAAGCTGCACGAGGCAACCTCACGTGTTGGTACCTCCGAAATGGCAGCAAGAGGTAACTCTTTGAATTTTGAGGGCTTCCATATTCAGAAATCCTTCAAGGTGATGTAAACTACACACAATCTGCTTAATTTTGCCAACCTTCAAACTAGAGAAGCAAAAGATCAATCAGCTTTCGCGCCGAGGACACAACTTTATATTTCACTCTTCAGCTGTGTGCACACCCGACACCTACATTTCTAACTGCAGAATTTCACCAGAAATTCTTCCTGTTGGTAAATAAGACACTCTTCTCTGCCGCAGCCCCACATTGTGATTTTAAAATGGCCGAGCACTGCTGTATTTAGCTTCGTATTAAAAACTACAATAGCCTTCATTGTAGAAAATTCTTCTAAGGGCATTAAAGGATGATGGGTGAAGAGGAGAGGCTCAAAACGTCTATCATGGGTCTTGGGTCCTACTTCCGGTCCTCTGATTTTTAGGAATGGCCGATGATCTTTTCAGGATGTACGATTCCCTGGCTACTCTGGTCCCAAGTCCGGATCCTGGTCTATCAAATGGTCTCTACTGCTGTTGCTGTTGTTGCTGTTGTTGTGGCATTGGTGAGTGTTTGGCAGCCAGCGGTTCTTGCTCCTCCTGGCTCAGTAACAAGCTCCTTGTGTCTGGGTACTGGCTGTTGTCAAAAGGCATATGGTGGACACTCTGGACGTGCGTCTTTAGGTTCCCTTTCTGTGATGCTCGGTATGGGCAGAGCTGGCAGCGGAATGGCCTCTCCCCTGAGGAACACACGCAGTAAGTTCAAAGGTCAGGCAGAGGCCAGAGAGGACGTCATACATGGGATTAGGAGAGGACAAGGCTTTTTAGAGAGTTTTGAATATACAGGGGATTAAACGAGACACAACAATGTAAGCCACGGATGAGACTCTCTGCAGTACAAAAAAAACAAGATGGAGAAGCGAGCAAACACACAGACAAACATAGACACATGGTGGCATTCAACTAGAAATAGAGGAATATTATGCAGGTCGAGAGTAGCATTCACATTACATTTTTTACACCTAATTTCACTTAAAAAGTTAACTTTGCTCCCTTGTGCTGCCGACCCAGATGGACAAACTATTCCTTTCTCGTTCCTGCCATCTGGAGAAATGTGCCACACATCCCCTGTCTGAACAGTCCTAATGTCATCTCCATGTGTTTTTTCTCAATCACCCGGACCACCCTATGCCCCCACACACCCTTCCAAACACACTCGGCACACACCCCGTACTCTCTCTTCTAATTAGACTGACCTACAATGGCACAGACACCTCGGCAAAAATATTTAAAAAAAAATAATTAAAAAAACTCAGCAGCACACACCTGAACAAAACAAATGAGATTGCCATTTAATTGCACCTAATTATCATTTTGATAAATGGAAGAGTATCAAAGCAGGAAAACAAATGACTCCCCGTGCCCCTCCCGCACCCTTCTCCCTGAAGAAGAAACAGGGAAATATAGCTGTTATCATACATCATCAGAAACACAACCGAGAGAAAGAAGAGGAGGGGGTTGGCGGGGTAGGGGGGGTTGAGGAAGAGAGAGATAAAAACTAAAAAGGTATAATTAATCACACAAAATTCAAAAAAAAAAAAAGCAAACAGCTGGAGAGACGGTGAGGGCGAGACGTGAGAAGAAAGCGAGAACCTCCATGACATCGTCCTGCGAGGAAACATCGCTGACGGGACCGGTGCACTACATTATAATAAAGGTTATCGTCACCGTAAAGCAGCGTCAACACTACATCTAATTGGACCCCTCCGCCGCGCCTGCTCCCATCATTCATCGCGTGCGGTAAATCTGAGTCCTATGTGGGTGTGTGTGTGTGTGTGTGTGTGTGATTAATTAAGATGGAGGTGCAGCGTCTAGAACCCGGCTCTCTCCGAATGTCAGAGCAGAACAGATTTACTCCTCGGCTCCACCTCTGTCTCGATGACTGACTCTAACAACTCTTTAAAGACATTAAAGAAACTACAGGGAATGTGTGTTCTTTAAGTTTCTTACATGTTTGTGCTAAAACCCATTTACACTTTTCTGGTCCCTAATGGGGACAACTAGCTTTAAGTGACATTTACAAGCATCTGGTGACTTTTCCTCACCTACTAAAATAACCGATAACCCTTCAAATGTAATTAAGACCAAAAAGTTTTCTTTCTTTTTTTCAATAAGACTTCTGCGGTGTGTATACTGGATACACACAATAATGTCAGGTGTGATCCAGCAGCATATGAGGATGCCAGGTGTTAATGCCAGGTGCCACATGTGACTGTTACACATGAAAAAGAACGAAACAAAACGCTCACAAAAGGATGGGGGGTGCGGGATTGACACAGACACACATGCGGAGGTGAGACATTAAGAATACGAAACATGCAGAAGCGATGAGGGGGCCCAGTGGTTAGCCATCGTGCCACATACTTGTTTGGGAGCCTCAGAAGCGGTGGTGTGAGCGTCAGTACCTCTGTGGAGTCCGTTAAAATCAAACCCAACTGTTGGCGGGAGAAGGAGGATGGGGGGTGGGGGAGGAAAAGGAGGTGGAGGGGAGGAAGGGGAGGAGGGCATTCGGTTAAAAGCTCTACCAGATCCACACAAGCATTTTTCTTTCTCCTTGCACCGCCACCACCACCACTAACCCCCCCGCACACACTAGCATTTGCCACCAGCACCCTTGCTAATAGAGGGGAGCTGGCAGTGATGATGGTGATGGTGATGATGATGATGGCGGCGATGATGTTGATGGAACCTGGTGGAGGCAAGTCAGTGATTTAATATGACGCATATTAATAGAGGCCTCGGGGTGGCTGGCCTTTTCTGCGTGTGCACGTCCATGCTGAAGACAACCGTCGGTGACAACATTAATTACAGCTTCTGCGAGTGTTTACAGACCCTATGCATGGGCGTGTGTGTGTGTGTGTGTATGTGCAGGGCTTGGGGGGAAGCTGAGCGCTGCATCACTTACCATTTGGCCTCTGTCACTTAGAATCACTGGCTGTGCCACATATCATTCACACTCTCTATAAAGAAGCTACTTATCTCATTGTCTACTGTGATCACTGCCGGGTCCGCTTGATGGACATGACAGCACGGGAGAGGGAAGAGGAGGAGGAGGAGGAGGAAGGGGGAATTGAAGAGGGAGGAAGGTAGACAAATGGGAGAGGAGAGGAGACAAAAGTGAGAAGGACAGACGAGAGGAGAAAAGGTGAGATGAGAGGAAAGAATTAAGGAAAAGGGGAGAGAAATAGTGGTGGAGAGACCTAATAGGTGGGTAGAAAAGAACAGGTGAGATGAGACAGGAGAGGAAAGAACAGGTGAGCAGAATAAATGACAGGAAACAGGAGAGGAAGAGGAGAAAAGATGAAATGAAAGAGGAAGAGGACAGGAGGAACGGTGGGACAAGAGGAAACAAGAGATGAGAGGAAAAAAGAAGAGGAGAGGAAATTAAAGTGCACTAAGGAAAAGTAAACAGGAAATGGAGAAAGTGGAGGAAAAGGCAGGATGTCTAAATCGAGCTGTTTCGTAAATGGCGTCGGGACGCATGCAAATGGATTCATAAGGTTGGCGTGGACAAATGCTGTTCTGCTTCATTAGAATGCGCAATTCCATCTCTCTAATTGACATGTGATTAATAATGTATACAATTTGTCACAGGTCAGTATCCGGAGCAAATCATGTTTCAGTTTAAAAAATAGAGACAGCTGCCCAGCCCAGGGCGGGTGAAGGGACTCACAGACTGGCTGTCACACTCAACTGAACAAAAAAAGATCTGTTTTGATTTATTTTGGAGAATGCAGGGGACGCAGTGGACGTATGGAGAGTCGGACGATGAAATATCGTCGAGAATGTGAATCCCCATGCATATATTCTCTATATCTCATGTGAGTGTTTCTGGGTGAATGAATAGCGGCCAGGGGGATGATGATGTGCGTGCACAGGTGGCGCGGGAATGACTGTTGAAGGAGTGGCCAAAGAAGTGGGAACATCTAGTGAGACATGAATAATAGTGGAGGATGCTCCACAGGACTGTTCTTACGTACGGTATGCTAAATTGTCATTGCTGTTTCTTGTTCGCTGAGGTTGTTCGTCTATGTCTGTCATACCCTGCCCTTTTACATAATTCTACAGTTTTTGTGACTCTTGCTGTTTGGGGGGGGTGGGGGGGGGGGTGTTACTGCATGTGTTGACATTGAAAACTAATGTTAAAGGACTCAATTGGTCTGTTTGGAGACCCAGGGCCCTATATTAGCACAAAAACAAACATACCTAACATTGTTTCATCATACTTGATACGTCATGGCTTCTCCTAATTTGCAGAGAATTTGCTTGAAGACATGATTCATGCTGACATGATTGTGTTTTGTCACCTTAGTCATATGTGCACGCTCATTTTGTGGGTTGCTGCTTAAATACCTTTCTACATATTGGGTTTTAATAAGGTGAGAAGTAAAGGAAAGAAAACATCAAAGGGAATTGCTTGATTTTGCAATTATTATTATGATTATTTACATACAGCAGGGGGAGTCTATGTGATCCCAAAAATGAGGAGGTAAGGCCGATTTCACCAAAGCACAAGGGTTTAAAGTTGTGATTTAGAACGCATTTCTGTCAGGTGTTTCCATTAATTCCACCGAGCCTCTGGAAGTACGCGTACGTATGTAATCTGTGTTCCTGTGGCTGTGTTTGTGTGTCACCGTCTTGTGGCTGTATTTACCTGTATGGGATCTCATATGTGTACGCAGGTGGCTGGGCTGACTGAAACTCTTCCCACACTCATGGCAGAAATACTGTCCCTGCCGCATCAGAGACCTCAGCATCCCTGATGACACACACACACACACACACACACACACACACACACACACACACACACACACACACACACACACACACAGAGAAACATACGATTAAGCAAGATACCACAGAGCAAATCTCAGTACAGTTCAATCACAGGTTCATTATAACAGTGGTCAAAACAGATATGGATCAAATGCAGTCTATTCTTTAAACACTGGTGAGTTAAAGCAACCTTTAAATATTGTTCCGTATCAGTATTTCGTTCTGGCTACACCCATTTCTATTTTAGAAGATCATATTTTGCCAATATTTTACGGAAAATGTAAAGAAAAGGTACATGTTCACATTTAAATGCTAGTGTGTGCTTTGTATTCCTGTGTGATATTTCACATGTGACTTTTTCTTCGAGGATGTCCACCTTAGAAAAAGGTGGACATCAGCAACAGTTTATTCCGAGGCGGAAGACGCTTTCAGATTGAATGACGGCGTAAAGGTCAGTAATGGGCAGAAAGTGAGTGGGTGTACGTGTATAAGCTCAGAGCCTGGCTGCAGCGGTGGAGGTGGGTAGCGTCAGTAGTGGACTCGCGCATGCAGACATCATTAGTATGTCTAATGTGTCATTATGAGCGGCTAGCTCCAGGGGCTGGACTGCAGCTGTCACACAGCATCATCTCAGAGGCTGACAGCCAGACACACACACACACACACCGCATAAATTACAGGCAATTAAAACGCCCCGGCTGTGATGTGCCCGCTCCGCTGCCCGTGTGTCACATGTCAGGTGTGTGTGTGTGTGTGTGTGTTTTAAGAGTTGTATATGCGTGTGTTTGGTCCGAGGGAGGAAAGTGAGGCATGGACTGGCTACACACACACACACACACACACACACACACACACATACACACACACTCATAATGACACAATGACACCGCCATTACATGCACAAGTCCGATTTACATGTTAATGGCCTTAATAAATGGCAAAAGAAACTTGTTGAATTTTGATGACTTCAAATCTCGTAAATCCTGTCACCAGACATGACACGTGTAAACGAGAAATCCGAAATGTTTTTCTCTCAGTCGGTCTCCTAGTGGAGGCGGGGAAAAGATTACATCGTTGTTAAGTTGCTTTACTTTCTTGCCCTCTCAGTGTTCATGCAAGCCTTTGAATGTTCTTGAAGCTTGCTCTCCAGTGTTCATAGCGGATACAACAATGCAAACTGGATGCATTTACCATCCAGTATTATTGCAACAATTCACTGAAGTTATTCTACCTGAGATGAACTAACTGCATTTTAAATTAATATCATGACACTCATGTGATATCAAAACCTCCTCAAAGTAACTGTACACCTGGGCACACCTTGCACTTCTTGTTTCAATGCTATAATGCCTAACAAGAACATATTTATGCTAATTGCAGGTAAACAAATTAAATGCAAAACTTTATTTCAATTTTTTGAATAGAGCTAAACCAATACATCAGCAGGCCCATATATATCAGCCGATATCAGCTTGTTGAAGATATACTGTTATCAAAAAACGCAAAGTTGTGTCATTACATAATTTGTCCACTAGAGAGCACATCCAGGTTGATTTTTTTTTAACTGTGAAATGTCTCGTTCAGAATGTTTCTTTTTGGAATAAAAACAAACATTTGAATTCAAATGGATCCGTATTAGATTGTATTAGATTAGGTTAGATCAGATTGTATATTGTCTATGTAAAAAAAATATTGTTGACTGATATATCATCATCAGATTCTCATAACTCCCAAATATCAGTGTCAGTGTGTGTGTGTGATTGTGTGATTGTCTGAGTATGGTCAGAGCAGCTGGAGCCACAGAGGAAAAGAAGGTTTTAGGTTCAAAGATAGTTGGATCCATTTCATGTCATTGCGACCACTACCAATACACACACTCATGCACAGAAACACACACACACGTACACGTGCACTCCTGTGACCTCTCCTGCTGACAGATAACAGGCCTGGGGGTTTGGTGGTGCTTTCGGTGAGGGGGATTCCTACGACACAAACCCCCGGCATCATCAACACCCACAGCATTAATGCTGGGCATATACCTGGGCAGTGCCCAACAGTTGTGTGCATGCTTGTGTGTGTGGAAAGTGCTGGGGATTGGAGGGACACAGCAGGACAGGGAGGACAGGGAGGACAGGGAGGACAGGGAGGCGGAGGAGGTGACAGAGAGTGTCTCTGGCAGCCCGACTGCTGGCCTCTGGATACTCTACTTCTACTCTGGGCCGCCAGCCCTTCTCACTGATGCACTAATGAAAGACAAGACAGAGCTGGACGGAAAACACAAGCAGACACACACACACACACACTCGTACACATATTACAGGGAGAAATGGGAGAAAGACTCAGTTGCTCAAAAAAAGGTCACTTTATAGCATGTGACTCAAAGGGCTAAGGCGGATCGTGACGAAATGCGCCTGGACGGGTGACAGCGATGTCACGCGTCTGCTCTGGGGCTGTTGTCTTTGACCTCTGGCTCCATACAGCCCCACTTGACCTTAGAGACACAACCGAAAATGGGCAAATAATACGCGTGTTCGGTAATGACCATTTCCAAAGCAGCTGGTGGGGTAATTATTCTGTCTCATCTCTCTCTTTGCCTCTTATTTTCCCTCTCTCTCGCTCCGTTTTCACCTCCCTCCATTCGCATCTGTGCGAGTCTCTCGTCAGGCAGAGCCCTGACCTAAACAGTTTGTGACAGCTTTCTGGGAGAGTGGAGCTGGAGACTAGGCATGCCTCGCAGACCTGAGAGTAGCAAAGGTTCTCTCACGTCTCTCACATGAAATTAGAAAAAGCAAAACACACACACACACACACACACACACACTCATTTTGCATCTCAAAACCCAAGCACATATGGACACACATGCACGGACACACATGCTGCCCCAGATACATCACATCCCACAAACGTGTAAAGCACACGGGTGCGTGCCCATTTAATGGATCTACTCTTCATTATTCAAAAAGCTTGTCAGAATCGAGCAGTACGTGTGTCCGTCAATCACTTTCTGCCAGATGGCGAGTTAGTGTGAGAGAGGGAGTCGGCATGTGTTAGAGAGGATAAATACACACGCTTAATTGAATATGGCTCATACGTTTTGGATCTATGTTCTACTGCGGGTGTCTTTTCCTGGTTTAGCCTGTCGAGTTTAGGTCATTTTACTCATGACAGCTCAAAACCAAATGCTAAGTCACTGGAAAACATTTCTCCTCAACTCCTGACATTTGGCATTTTCTCCAAAGCAAAGATCCTGATGACGAGGGATTTAACAGGACTTTCTCCTATTCCCAACGATGGTATTACTAGGACTTAAACAAAAAAACACACAATTTGGGTTTTCTACACATTTTTCACATGTATATAAATCAACGAATTGAACAAAAATTGTAATTGCTCCCTACCAGTGGGATCCATCAGTGCATTGGCTGCACCCCAGCGGTGGTAGAGGGACGCCAGCTCATGGGGGTTGTAGTTTTTGAGGAAGCCGAGGATGTCAGTTGGCATCTCTGGTGTCTCCGCGATTGGCTCCTGCTTCACATCTCCGCGAGCCTCGGAAGGCAAAGATGTAGAGAAGGAGGAGGAGGACGAGGAAGAATTCACCAGGGTGCCCCCGTGTGCCTGGGAGGCTCCGTAGTTGTGTCCTGCTGTGGAGCTATGAGTGTTGGTGCTGGGCCTCGTCGTATTAGCCCGGCCCTGGCCGTGGGAGTTGGAAAGCGGCTGATGAGGGGAACCCCGAGCTCGGCTGTACTCTGCTAGGCCGTGTTTGCTGGACAGCATGAAGCCAAGGCCCTCTTGGGGCATCAAGTAGCGGTCAGCAATCCGGGACGCAGTAGCAGAGCTGGGGCTTGGGGCTGAGGAACATGAGAGGGCGCCAGTGCTCTTCTCCATGGAGCTGGAGGAAGACGATGGGCCTCCCCGAGGGTACATATCCGTTTTGGGTCTGAAGCGAGACTGTTGACTCTGGTCCTCCGTGTGTCTGACGCTGCTGCTGCTGCTATTGCTGCTGCTATTGCTGCTATTGCTGCTGCTGCCTGGCCGGACTGGGACTTTCCCAGCTTTGGTGCCTGAGGTGGATGAGGAGCCCCTGGAGAACGAGGAGGATGGGGTAGAGGAGGATGATGATGATGGCATGGCTGCCTGACTGGCTGGCCTGCTCTTCTTCAGAACCTCGCTGGAGTAGGTTGGGGGTCGGGTACGTTGGGCACGCATCAGTGGAGGCAGCGGTGGGCATTCCTTCCCCTCCAGGACTGGCGGGGGACCAGTGCGTCTCCTGGAGGATAACGAGTTATCCCTGGAGCCCTTGGAGCTGTTTTTCAGGGCCCATTTAGGAGCCAGATTGGAGCTGCTGCTGTTGATGCGGTGAGCCACGGTCTGGTGCATCCAGAGCACCTCTGGGTAGCGGGTGGAGTGGGAGCAGAAGGAGCACTTGTGGCTTGGGAGGCTCTTCCTGTCCTGGGTTAGGGTGGCTATGCCCCTGCAGCCCTCAGCCCTCACACACAGATCCACGGGAGTCAGGCCGGGATTGAGCGGGGAGGATCGAGCTGAAAGGTAAGCAGGGGGGGACGCAGAGTTGCTCAACCCCTGTAGAAGAGCTCTCTTCAGCTTAGGATAACCACTTGGGGTGCCTCTGTCCGAGCTGGAGCCGGGGCTGGGAATGGGGCTGGGTCTGTCTCTGGGGTCAGCCGGGTGTTGGACATGAACATGAGTCAAATAGGCCTGCAACTCTGAGGCGACAAAGTCACAAAGGCTGCAGATGTAAGGCTTCTCATCTGTAGGGAAAAAGGAAAGACAACAGAAAGGTCAATGACTGCAACGAAAATGATCTACATTATACTCTTCCCTACTGCCAGCTATAAACCGGAGTTCATTACTCCAGCTCACTGTGCCAGATTCATATTGTTCCATCCAGATGTAGGTTTGCTGAACAGCCACCAGGCTGCAGTATTGGCCAGTATTTCCATATCTCTCCTCACCTCAACCTATCCTGAAATAAAACTATTACTTCTACTATTACAAGCACAATAAACATATCAACAGAAGAATAAACAATGAATAATTATATCCATCATCAATTAGATATCGTTTTAAGGATTTGATGTTTGTTCAATGATTCATAATGATGCTGTAATAGTTATTATGTTCAGATGTCTCAGAGAGTTGTTGATCCATCACTATGGTAATGGTTGGTAATGTATTATGGTCCATATGGTGCGAGACAATCACACCATGATATTAAACAGCACAGTAGAGTTGAATCAACACAGTCTGACAAATTAAACAACTGGGCTGTTATAAAGCTTAGTATTAAGTTGGTTTAATCATTGTAAAGGATTCATTGTTTACTCATATTGCTTCCTGATTTCTGAAGTGCAGCTCTGTGAATTCCCCACAAGATGGCGTCTGACCAGTCTTTCTTTACAAGTGAATGTTACTGTTGTCCCTGGAACACTTTAAATCTCCCAAAGTGTTACAGTTCAGGAATTAAGAGAATAAAGATACAAATAAAAATAGGTATTGTGGTAGTAGAAGAAGTTGTATTCATAGTGAAAGGTTATTAAATGTAAAGTAATCCCCAAGTTTAAAACCAGAGGTTTTGAACATAAACCCTCAAATTAGCCAGAGTCTGGGTCATTCTATCATCTTACACGCACATACATGCACACACTCCAACAGATCAGACTCTGTAAGTATCACATTATGGTACTCTCCACTACTCCTCTTGTTCACAATAACACCAGTAACATGCCATCTGTTTTTCATTTGGCTTCCTGTTGGCAGCACTAGCCAACACACACACAGCTCAAACTCTGCCAAGGTGAAGCCCTGGTGCTGTGCAGTCCTAGTGGGGCGGCTAGTTAGACTGGTGTGTCCTGTTTATCAGGCCACTATCGGTCTTTTGTTATTTAGTTATTGTTATTGAAAAAGTCAAAGAATTGAATAACCTCATCATAAATAGCTTCACACTCAAAATATTTTATTGCTCTTCTATAGAAAGTCCAATCCTAAATCAGAACTGATTTGTTGATCAAGTTGGTATGTGCCTGCACACTGTCACTTATCATCTACATCCACAAAAAGTACAGCTGTGAGGGACATCAGAGTATTCGCAACTATAGCGTCCTCTGAGTGTCTCTTTCCCAATTGCCTGCCTCCCTCTCCATCGGGAGGTGACTCTATAAATAACCAATCCCTCAGACGTCGGTCGGCCAGCCTGGCTGGCTCAATGGTAAGAAGAGCGGATGAGTGACAGTGGAAGTGTCACAGGAGGTAACCTTAGAGATTAGGAAAGAGTCAGAGGGGGACAGGGAGAAAAAGGGATGGACGGACGGACAGAAGCCATCTCGACAAGAATACTCGTCTGGTAAACACTGAATTCTTTAAAACGTATACATAGGCTGGCTTTGTCACAAATATAAATACATTTCATCAAAAGAAATGCATCAGATTCTATCTCATTTTACAATGTCCCTTGATGTTGCAAGGTTTTGTATCTGATACATTTGTACATAGTGTATATGTTGAGCTGAAAAGATCCTGTGTCCCAAATGCAATTTCTGAAATCAGACACCAGGGTGCATGTGGGTTGGAAGAGAGTGAATAATATACAGTACATGTATTATTATAAGTTAACCACGCCTTTAACTGCTGGAGTACAGGACTATTATAATGCTTCATAACTAATAATTGGTTGTTATCAAAAAAAACAAGCAAAGGGAACATGCAGACAGATTTTCATGGCAAAGACATAAAAAAGGAGAGCAAAAGACATATTCACGCACAGATAAGGGGGGGTGAGGGGAGTTTCCTGAGACAGGAAGACCTGAAATAGCACACAGCTCGATCAGGCCCGAAGAAATGTTGCAGATATTTTTGAATGTCTGTACTAACAGGGAGGAATGGAGGCTATCACTACAATTCATAGCCATCCACTATCCTAACCTGTACAAACAGTGTTTTTTCAGTGAGTCTGAAAGTTAAAAAGACAAAAGCCAGAGAGCTCTGACGGGCTGCTTACACAGGGATCCTTCCTTTTAACATATTTCAGCTGTGATTATGGGTGTTTTGCCCTTGCATGGGTAGGTTTTCTTTTTCTGCTCGGCAGTGTTTATTGGTTGTGGAGGTGAAAAAAATGATAGGCATTCCAAAAATGCCCTCTCCTCTACTGACATGCCACTGAAAGGCGCAAACTTCCACTTAACCGTGCGCTTTATTGCTCTGTGATACAAAATAATTGCACTGTTGTAAACAGAATTTTTTCGGTGGCCGTTAAAGTTTATTGACCACATTTCGATAGTATCCGTGAGTAGCCTCTCTATAAAAGAGCTGAAGTCAGATGTTATTCTGACATTTTGCCACACGGTGGCTCCAGCTCCCACTCCACAGAGCCTGATGAGCTGAGGAGCTGCACCTACACAAAGCACATTTCATCAACAGATGTTTACTACAGAGTGACAGAGGCAGGGGGCCTCGAGTGGGAGGCTTGAAAAGGGCTACAGTTATTTCTGCTAATACAAATGCTGCAGAGCGTGGTTCTTTTGGGGAACTGGGGTGTATACCATTTGTCTCTTTGCATAGCTGGAACATTTTCCTATTACAAACAGTAAAGTAAGCTGTAATTCCCAAAAGACTAATACTCGCATCAAATTCTTCAGTATCTATTTAATTATAGATAATCATTTAAATGTCAAGATAAAACAAGATAAAAACAAGACAGAAGTTTTTGACCAACCTGCAATCACTCCAGAGTTTGCGGTACCCATCTCTGAGGCCTGGTTTCCCAGGGTAGAGGCTGGTGGAGAGTCTCCGTACCCCGGAGTGCTGGGCCGGCTAGGGGAGCCTGACTCCGGATCACTGGTGGAGCCCCATCGGTCGTCTCTTGTAGTTCTGTCCTTGTCACCCACAGACGCCCGACCTCCATCCTTCCTGTGGACCCGCTGGTGGACGATCATCTGGTGACGACTGCGGAACACCTTCCCGCACTCAAAGCACTCGTTGGACTTGGAGGACGATGGTCGCCGTCGGTCCTGGCGAGACGAAGGCCGGTACTCGGAGTCGCTGAGGCTCTCTGGTGTCCGGTCCCCTGAAGAAGCGTGGCTTCCCAAACCAGAGCTGCTGCGTCGGCCCGAGCTGCGTTTCTCTTGACCTTGCAGGACATAACGACTGCTCTCCTTTTCAAAAACCACAGCAGCTCCAGCGAGGGCCTCCTCCCCCATACTCCCTCCCCCATAGGAGGCCTTGTAACTCGGCTCCACTGGCTCAACAACCCTTCCTTTCGTAGCTAATTGCCAGGCCTGGTAGCTGCAAACTGGATCTAGCTCTGGGATTCTTTGACCTAGCATCTTCTTCTCACTCTCCTCTTCTTCATTCAGGGTCTTTTCTTCAACAGGCTTGAGGTTTAAGTAGTCAATCAAACGTCTCTTAGCAGCTGGTGAGTCCTCATCGTCACTGAGTCTGCATTGGCTCTGGGACTTCTTGCCATAGCTGAGACTGTGGATTTTTTCATGGGCCCTCAGACTATCTCTGTTGGGGAACAGGTTCCCACATTTGGAACACATTTGATAGATGGATGTTATGGAGCAAGTGGCAATTTCCGGATCCTGGGCTACGTCGTTAATGGTGGCCGGATGCTCAGCGGAATCTACTTTTGACCGTGACCTGGATTTGGTGTTGTGGGTTTTCATGTGCGATTTGAGGAACCAAGCTTCCCGGAACCGCCTTCCACAAATACGACAGCAGTGGTCCAGGATCCCTGCATGTTTCTTCATGTGTGACTTAAGAAACCAGGCCTGGGTAAAGACCTGGCCGCAGGTCTCACAGGGGAAGGTCCCGTCACCCTGGGGTTGGGTGACATCAGGCTCGGGCATAACCTCTTCCTTAACAGTGGCCTCCTCCTCTGTGTCTGCTGTTATGTGGACCTTTTCAATATGGCTGAGGAGCTGGTCTTCTCGATGGGCCTCGTAGCCGCACAGGCGGCAACAGTAAGGCCTCTGGTCGGTCACAAGCTTCTCTCTTTTCAGGCTCCTCCCAGGCACTTTCCTCCGACTCTCCTCGCCACTGTCCCCGTTGATCATCCGGTTACAGGCTGAGCTGCTCTTAGTTGGACTCGTACCTCCGTCGAGACCCTCTGAAACGCTCATCTCCTCCTCCTCAGCAACACCCTCCTCATCCTCATTGGAGTGGTGGCTAGAGAGCGTGCCCAGTTTGTGGCTGCGGATGTGAACTTTGAGGTTGCCCTTCTGAGAGGCCCTGTGGTCGCAGTAAGGGCATTTGTAAGGGCGCGCACCAGTGTGGCGTCTCATATGCTGCGACAAGGAGCTGAGGAACGGGAAGCTGCGTCCGCAGACGTTGCAGTCGTAAGCCCCAGGGATTTTGTCGTCCTCACCGTCAACCTCGTTTTGGACCTGGTCTTCAACCAGCTTCTCCTTCCCTCCCGCCTGGGTCTCCATCACCTCCACACTGTCTCTACGATTCATTGTACGAACTGAACTACCCCTTCTACCTGGCCTTACGCAAGCTCAATAAAACCCCAAACTACTGCTATCTGCAGTTGCACATCTAGGGATGTCTGGCGTGCCTTTGTTGGTCAGTTAAAATGCTATCTGCCGTCAATCATCCAGAAATCAAGCTGCTTACACAGCAGCTCATTTAGCACTCTCCGGTTACTGGATGCAACACCATCTATCCATCTTCATCTAGCACTGTCAATGAATCAGTGGCGCAAACTATCTGAGTGCCACTGGCACATGCAGCTGTATCATTTATTTAGTCACAAGAGGTAAAATGTAAACTCTTTTTCATGCTAAATGAGTCTTTGTCCAAATAAAGGGAGAGTTTTCACTTAATTCCAGGTCGTCATTGTGTCGGTTGACGGAGGTTTCGAAGGGTCTTTTCATCAGTGTTACTTTTTCACCACACTTCTGTCCTTCATTTTATTATCTTCTCTTCAGTTTTTACGCACATTAGCAGCATCCAGGTCATGTAACAGGGAGCTCTCTATAGCGCGGCCTGCACGTACTCCATATCATTCACCTGATAGAAAGAGACAAAGTGGGGAGGAAGGTGAGAAAAGAGACAAAGAACATGTGAGTAAAGCAAAAATTCAAAGGCGCGTTCAGTTTTCAGACACATTCAGCTCAGCTAGCTACAGCATGGAGGTGGACTGCATGTGTCATAAGGGAGATCTGCATTTGTTTGTGTAGTAAGCTATGAATTAAAAAGTAGAACCTGGTGTTGGGGATCATCACATAGACTTAAACAGAAATAAAATACAATCCATGACGTCTTTAGAAACATGTACAGTTGTGCTTTTGGAGTAAAATTGCAAATCCTAACACATAAGCAACTTATGATTAAAAATGAAAATGTTTTTAGATTCACTTCATATACAAAATCAATGAGTTTGATAATCAACTCCTTCAACTCCAACTACTCCTTCCTAAACCTCCAAATCCATTGCAACGTAAACGAGTTCAAATTGACCTAAAAAAGATTTACATCAGTATAAATCGAGGGCTGATGGGGTGTTATCATGTCCACAATGTATCTCTGGCTGACACTGTGCACCACCACCATGCACGTGTATGTGTGTGTGTGTGTGTCCTGGTTGTGCATGATTCACGCAGGGCTTGGGGGCTCTGACGCCACACTGGCTGAGTTGACACTTTGCACAATCAGCGTGCGTGGGCGGGGGTTGGGGGTGGTGGGGTTGGGCTGTGTTCACATCAGCAAGATCAGCAGTGCCACCATATTCCCTCCCCATACTGGCCTCAACCACCCGCCTCAACTGACACTGTCACATGACAGGGATCTTAAGTACACAACAGGAAGTGGCTCTTCAGACAGTTTGCTTTGCTCTATTTCTCAAACTAGAGTTGAACAGGGTCGGGTAGAGAGTTAAACAGAAACACGGTGTTGACTAATTTCATACTTCATAAATTTCCTTCAGTGGGTGGAATAACTTGCATATTTTCACCAACAGTTTATGTGTATTATTTCTTGCTGCAAAGTCCCAATCTTCTCACAAGAATCACCCAAGTTTAATCACGTCTTCATTCTTTTCTCTTTCTCAGCTCATCGATAATATCATTACAAAAGCCCCCTTTCTGTTACAGCGTTGTTGATTACAATGACATATTTCTGACTGGAGTATTGCTTTCAGCAGATGCTAGAGCCTGAAAGTGTGGACCGTATGAAATGTGACTGACAGCATTATTACAGGCTATTATATAAAGTGCCAGGGCCCATAAGCTGAGTTACTGCCAGGCTCTAATTATAAGTGGATAATTGATCATAATCATAAGAGGATAAGGTGGTGGAGCAGGGAAGTTAGCACAAGAACAATCATATGTCTTAAACTCTCGCACTGACTCAAAATGACTACCCTGCGCCAGAGCCACCGATCTATCTAGAAGGATTTATGCTATTGAAATCACTGCGCCCCCAATGGTTCACCATGCTTCCTCCTGGAGTGCTTATCATTTAGGCTCCCAGCTAGCGAGTACAATGCTGTCTCAGCCATTACATTGCATTTGAAAACTCTTAGACTTTCACATCTGTGGCAGCGACGTTCTGTCGGTCAGTTGGGCCACCACTTTGGACCAGACTGAACTACTTGATGGATTACCTTAAAATCCACAATGAGGATGAATCCTGATGACTTTGGTGATTCCCCCTGGCTTTTCCTCTAGTGTCACCATCAGTTTAAAGTTTGCACTTTACATACACTTGATGGATAGGCATACAATTTGGCAGGACATTCATATGTCCCACAGGATGAATAACGATCCCTGACTTATCCTCCAGCGCCACGACAAGGTTCACATTTATGGTTTTGAGTGAAAAGTCTCAACTATTTGGATGGATTGCCATGAAATTTGGCATGGACATTAACGTCACATGTTGGAATTGTAATTGTGAGCATGTTCACGTGCTGGCTTTAACATCTAGCTCAAAGCACCACTGTGCCTAAGTACAGCCTCACAGAGCTGCTAGCATACAGTAGACTCTTTTAGTCTTGTTTTTAAAAGTATTACAATGTTTATTGCACGCAATAGAATCAACATTGTTATCATTGTCATCTGTGTGCCTTGTGCAATCACATGAGACGGCACAGCAGTGTGCAGTTTTTAGTTTTAATTATTTTAACACCATTTTGATTCTTAGTGTAATATACAGCTCACATTCATCATGTCTGCGCAGGTGTAGTGTTTGGTGGGATTGATTCAGGTGCCTCGGTTATATAAGATACCCACAAGCTGTTTATAAAGTAGAAAAACATCTGACCAAGTGAATTATCTGAATTTATGAGCTTATGGCTTTATTAGACAGATTAAAGATAAAAGAAGATTGATGATTGTGACGTACCACTTAAACGAGGAACAACAGAGCTTAAGGGAATTACATCCAGCACACGGCGTGGTGGACAATCGGGTGATGATGGACATAAGTCAAAAAAATAAATAACACAAATCCGTCCAACCCCATCTATCCATCCACTGGCTTTTCCCTCCATCTGTTCCATCTCTCTGTCTCCACATCCTAATGTTGCTCATTAATACTTAGTGGTTTCTTCCAGTTCTGCCGCTAAAAACAGAGGATAATAATCTTATTTCCTGTTAAATGGCCTCGCTAATTGGGGGTCAGCGGTGGCAGGGGGGGATTCAACAGTAAGCCTGTCATCCACCAGACAGTCGCATGTGCAAATTGAAATGCAATGAGATTAGCCCCCAGAAGGGAAACAATGCAGGCTCCTGGCTATACAGGCAAAAGGGGAGGAGAAAAATGACAAATTGGCTTATGGAAGGAGAAACTGTCCAGGAGAGACGGAAATATTAGCAATCATCGAAGTCATCAGAAAAGAGAAGAGAGGCATCAAAGCTTTCTGAAAGGCCAACATGGTTCAGTAACTGGATAAAGTGTCTTCCTGAAGCTAGCAAGAACAGTCCACTTTGTAAATTGTCATTGATATCCTCCAGCTAATAAACCTCTCTCACACACACACACACACACACACACACACACACACACACACACACACACACACAGATTAGTAAGACTGGACATAGGGTGTAGCTGTAGTGTGTTATAGTTAAATGCTGTATTCTGATGGAAACCCTTTGGAGTCACTGTCTTTTTTTGTCCTGCAGGAAAATGATCACCTTTAAATACTTCAGACCACTCCAACCCTCAATGGGAACGTCATTGGTCTGATATCAGACGTGCCATTAATGGACACTTAAGCAGCCCCACCATGAGTCACAGGGAGTGAGTGGAGGCCTACACTCAGCTGATAATGACTGCTGTGTCGAACAAAAACAAAGTGTTCTTTTTTTCTTTCTCCCCTCCTTCCTTGCATGCTCAACCTCTGCTGTTTAGCTCTCTGAACGCTGAACCGTGGCAGCTGAGGTCCGGCAAGAGGACGAAATCCACTCTTATTTTCCCATCCATACACACATCCTTTTCAGAGCAGCCCGGCTATTTCTGTTTTTGAGACTCCTGAGGTTCACATATGGAGTGAGTCTTGAAACCTGCCTGCAGTTTTAATGTTTTTCTGTTTTGTTATTGTTTTCACACATTAGGTCTGTCACAAAGGCTGAATTTCAGCTTAAAAACTGCATTTAATATCAATACTACTATGACGCTGTGAAAAATACAGAGCAGTACAATGACTAGAAACCCGTAATATTTATTATAGATCTTTCTGACACTCTCCGTGAAACAACTCAACTCCAGTTCTAAACTATGTGGTCTGTTTGGCTTTTCATGTGCCGTTCACTATTGAAATCTGCTCATTTGCTCCATCTAGAGGCCACACATCCAGCTGGCAGAACACATTTGGTGCACTAATATGAAAAAAAGTATTCAAATTTGGTTACAAAACAAAACGAGTGCAGTCTACTATTTAAAGAGCATTTTTTTTTAAAGAGTCAAACAAAGCTTTAGCAGAAGGTGCTCAGCCTCTTTTCTTTTTTTTTGTGCTCCTCTGTGATAGAAAACACTGTCATCCAGCCAGGAAGCACCTTCATCATAGCAATCATCTCAGAGGCAGCCATGGCACACATCTCCTGCACCCAAGGGTGTGGAGATGGGCTTTCATAACACACTGACTCACTCACGCTGTCACCTTATCACTGATAATGACTGCGGGTCGTTCTCGTGTGGGACATCCTTCAGCCGTGATGGGCTCTGCTTCCCTCCCACACAGCAGCACAGAGACGAGCATTAGAGGTTAAGAAAAAATACACAGCGGGGGGAGAAAATAAAGAGTGGACCTCTTGTTTAAATGCACACACACGTGCACGCGCGCTCACGCATACATGCAGGGGAACTGAGGAATCAAGAAGCAAAACAGAGGGGGCTTTTAATGTTGTCCACACACATCGTTTGAAAGTCTATATGTGCACACTGTGGGCTTTTGACACTGTTTCATACAGGCAGCATTGAGAGCTTAACGGCCTGTACAGAGAGCTGCTCACACACACACACACACACACACACACACTGCTCACAGAGCATAACATACAGGGAGCACTTTACAAAAAAACCTTGCCATCCTCTGTTCGGTTGCTCATAAAGTGGAGACATTCAGGGCTCAGAGTGGGACAGAGGGGATGGTATGGAGTTTTAAACACACACACATATACACTCACACACAAACACACACACAAACACACAGTACAGAACCAGTGTATTCTCAGACCAATCAATAATCCATTATGAACAGACTGCTCTTCACCTCACACCCTGCTCTAAATCGGCAGACAAAGAGGTCTACTGCAAGCTCTACGATGAAGTGAGAGAGGGGTAAAGCATAGCTGGATGCACACACACGCACACACACACACACACACACACACACACACACACACACAGGCTGTTTGCAAAACATACGCAGTGGAGCTTTAGGACATTATTAGGGTGAGAAAGCGTCAGCTGTGGAGCACAGAAGAAGCTTTTTGAAAACTTAGCGGTTGACAGACAGCGTTCTGCTTCAACTGCTGTTAAGTACTGTAGATTCAGTTTATCAACACATAGACGAGTTAGTCTCTTCTTCTTATTCCTACATTGATATCACTGCACTGTAAAAATGTATGTGCTCAATCCAGGATTCACTTGCATTGCTCACATACTTGCACATAACCACATCTGGCCATGTATGCACTTGTGTCTGCATCCAAGCTAGATGGGGAAATCCTTCAGAGACTAAATGCAGATGGTTGTGGTCCAGATGTTTGTTTAAGTCATTTTCGTACTCGACACTGCCTGATTTAGGTCTGTTCTGACTCCAGATTGTGTCTGGACTGGCAGGTTATTAAGTTTTACTCAAGTTTGGCTCTTTTCTTCATTCTATTCTGACTCGATTGTAACTCCAGTTTTGACTCTAGTTTTGGCGTATGACTGATTTGGGTCTAGTCTGGCTTAGTAGTGCTCTTTTGAGTTATTTTTGATTGACTCTAGGTGGAAAGAAAACCCAAGTATACACGTGTTTTCGCAAACAACACACAATATAAGTATCCCCATTGTGAGGAAATTTAGTTTGGCTGTAGTTGATGTGACTCCTGTCTAAATTGACTCATAATTGACCCCAATTAATGATCTAATCTAGGAGCAGTTTAGGTTTGCTCTACAACCTTTTTGTGCGCAGTTTGGACTGAGTTATGTTGTAGTTTTGGTCTAGTGTCCCTCTAGTCCGCATCCGTCCCTGGTCTGTCAGAGCAGGTCATGCTCATAAGCAGGAAGAGCAGTGGGGGGTTTTGGTTGCATTGTTGGGGTCTCCAATTCCCATCCTATCCCCAATTCCATCCCTGCCCCCCCCCCCCCCCCCATTCCCCCCCCCCCCCCCCCCCCCCCCCCCACCCCATCCCTTAAACCCAGCCAGAACAATAGAGGGGGTCCACTCTGTCTGTGCCTTCTCAAACCTCCCCTCTCTGATAAATAGGCTGACAAGGGATCCTGCCTGCCTCCTCTATTTGCGTGAGAAGGGCCTTTGGACAGAAAAGAGTCCACTGGGTCTCAGTGTGTGTGTGTGTGTGTGTGTGTGTGTGTGTGTGTGTGTGTGTGTTTAGTGGCAGGTGTTTGGGTCAATACTGTCATGTTACATTTTGGTGACCGGTCCATGCTGGGATTAATGTACGGGTCAGGAGGAGAAGGGGGCCGGTTGTCAGCCGTATAGAGTACACTACAGAGTACAAAACCAACAAAACACTCTGTAATGAAGGATGGAAATTTGACGAAAACAGCTCCCCGTTAGGAGTGATTCGTTTCCAATATGATTGATATGCACCTGTAAGTTGCTCTCTGACTGTTGCGCCATGTGACTTAACACTATTGTCTATTTTCTTGACATCTTATTTCGGATACGAAAACTGATCAGCATGGAGTGATACCTGCTGCTTTCATTAAGCTCTGTTTAAAGCGAGAGCTGCCTGCTCTCGAGGGCCCGACTATCTTCAGCTTCCTATGGGACTCAGTGTGTGTGTGTCCGTGTGTGTGTGTGTGTGTGTGTGTGTGTGTGCGTATGCTTCCCTCCCCCCTCCTTCTCAAACTCGGCCTGTTTTTCTCACACCGCTCGTTAACCCCTGGGTGCTGCTGCCCATAGAGCCCCCCTTCCTCCTCCTGCACCACAGCAGCATACCTCACACACACACACACACACACACACACACACACACACACACACACACACACACACACACACATATATACACGCATTGAGATCTGCTGTCACTGTGCAACGCAGACCAAACTATTATTACGTGAACAAAACTACTTTAGAGTGGATAGATGTGCTTCCTGCATAAACTGTTCTCGTGCAGGATTGCTAGTTTTAACTCTTCATCTACACTTGAACGCAAGGTTAACCCTGACCTAGACCTTAATTTAACCCATCAACCTAAATCCAAATCTTAATCCTAAACAACTTGATTAGATGTAAGGATGATCAAAATGTTCTTATGAAACAGGATCTTGCTCATTTTCCTCACAGGGATCGACATTTAACAACACACAAGCATTAACTTCTAAGCTAATTATTTAGAAAGTCGCAACTGTGCGTGTTAAAGGATGAGATGTTTCACTGTTTGCTGTTTGGATCATAGATTGTATATAAGAAGTGGATGTAGTCACCATGATGTCACCCATTGGTTTATGAACTACGTTTTTCAAGCCTTGAGTTAAGCATTTTGGCTGTCGCGATCTTTGTTTTTTGCAACCGGAAGTGACACAAGTGGGAGAAGCTAAATACATCTCAACGCTGAATAATAATAATAATCATTTTTAGATGACCAAAACTGTTAAAAATGACTGTTAATGAACTGAAAACACTCTGATAAAACTTGTTAGATGAAAACGCGGACAGCTCCCAGACCAAATAACTCTGTGGTAGCCACACCATAAATCATACTCATGGTCTATTTGACTCTAAATGGATCATAATTTACTAAATGAACATCGTGCTGTATTGGTGAAGAATTGAAAGTAGAGATTGAGACCATAAACTCATGTTCACAATGTTTACTGAGGTAATAAATCAAGTGAGAAGTAGGGTCATTCTATCATAGACTTCCATACAATCTCACTTATTTTTGCAACCAGAGGAGTCGCCCCCTGCTGGCCATTGTGCTTTGGCTTCACTTTTCCGAACCGGAGGTTGCCCTCTGGTTAAGATACATGCAAATGTTTGCAAACTTCTATGACTTCCCTTACATTGACATCAAATACAAGGACAGGCAGTACGGGCCAGAGAGAGATGAGGTGAAAGAAGTGCTGCTGTAACTTGTTGGCGTGACGGCCGCGAAAGCAGAAGAGGCACTCGTGGTAATAGTGTTCGATTGAAATCTATATTGAAACTCCTCCATCTCTTTTCACTCCATGCCCAACTGTCCACCCTTCTCCAACCTCTCCCTGTCTTCTACCTCCTCTGCCTCTGCGCCCCTCCATCCGTCTGCAGCCCCTTAACAACCTCTGCAACCGAACCTAAATCAGTCTCTCTGAAGTGTAATTAGACCGGTGACCTCAAAGCCGGCCACCAGTCTTTCAGACTGTCACACTTTCTGATATAACCGCTTTATTCTGCCGCTCGCTGCACCAGTGGTTAGTGAGTTTACACAAACACACACACACACACACACACAATTTCAGCTGAATTTCAACCTTAAAGGACATCAGATTACAAAAAAACTAACTACAATGATACCAAAAAGACTGCAATGTATTTTAATATCCAAAATTCAGCTTCAAAACTGTTCCACTAGCAGTATTTAACATGTGTTAGCATGGAGCTGTCAGGTCAATGTTGTGCTAGAGAACCAAAAAGGATTTTGGTGTCTGTCATCGCGTTGCTTGATAGCTAAATTGACCATTCATGCATGATTATAGGAACAAAAGTCCATGCTGAGGTGTTGAACTGGCACTCCGATAGCTTTGTTTTTCCTACGCATGAACACAGTGTGTCTGTTTGACTTTTCTTTGACTTCTCATTTACATGGTTACTTGTTCTTGTGGTTTTGTTTTAAAACCTGTCTTTACCTTTAGGCAAAATCTCAAGATCGCATCCTCCAAGAGTTGTCAAAAGGAGATATGAGAACATAACAGGGCATCAGATCTGGCTTTGACTCTTTATGCCTGAACACAAATAAACACACAAACGCACACACACACACACACACACACACACACACACATACACACATACACACACATGCACACACTGGCAGGCAGGATGGGAGGGTTTTCCACAGAAATCTCCTGATGGCTCTAGTACAGAGAGAATGTGTGGGCTCCAACAAGCAGTTGTTGTTGTTGCAAGGTGGTTCACACACTGCTCTTAAGTACAAACACACACATTCATGCCAGAAATAAAAAGAACACATAAATATTATAAAGAAGCAAAAAGAAACTCCAAGCAAACCTGTGGGTAAAATCCAATTGAATCCCCTGTAAAGCGTGTTATTGTGCGGAGTACACTGGATTGAGTATTGAACCCCCTCTGTGTGTGCATGTGTGTGATACCACGTATAGCCTACTATAAATCCTTATTGGATTGTCATAGAAACATTGTAGAGAAATTGTTATGATTTGTAAAGAGATAAAACTGCCGTAGATAATGCCATAATTTCATTGTGATAATAGTGCTGTGCAATACCAAAATCAATACCACAATATGAATAGACTATATTTTTCCAATATTAATGGTTTAAAGGCATTACATCAGCCAAAACTCTACATGCATGTGAAACAAAAACATAAATTACCATCTTATTGTTGTCTTATTGTCTTATTGTTCAGTCCGACTGAGCTGAACACGATTAGTTAATTAGGTGAGTTTTAAGTGGATTTTGTTACTTTTGGATGGAGTTAGGCTCGCCCCCCCCCTGTCTTTATGCTAAACTGAGCTAACAGGCTGCTGGTTAGGTTTGATAGCTTCATATTTACTGTTCAGATATGAAAGTGGGATCTTTCCAACGTTTTCCCAAAACAAACTTCCACTAAAAGAGATACAACCCAACATCTTATACTATCCACTGTAATAAGGTGCCTTTAAATCCACTATTATGTCCTACATACTTTGAGTCCCCATGGGACGATTACAGAAATACCAAAGCGATACAATCGGAAATAAACAATACCACAA
Source organism: Anarrhichthys ocellatus (assembly GCF_004355925.1). Taxonomy (NCBI): domain Eukaryota; kingdom Metazoa; phylum Chordata; class Actinopteri; order Perciformes; family Anarhichadidae; genus Anarrhichthys; species Anarrhichthys ocellatus. The sequence continues at coordinate 695,880 of NW_022280133.1, forward strand.
AGTTCAATAAGGTCACCCAAACTCATTATTGGCCATCATAAGTCTCTGAAGGAATATTTTGTTTGTAGTGGAGTGTTTTTGTTTGTGTGTGTGTGTGTGTGTGTGTGTGTGTGTGTGTGTGTGTGTGTGCCCAGGATTTCATAGCCAAAAATAATAATGATAAAAAAAGTAAGCGCCACACAGGAACTGGGGCTGCTAGATGAGAATAACAAACGTTGTTATCCTTTTATACGGGACACGGAGTTTTTCTAGAGAGCGCGGCGAAGCTACATGACACATTTCTTTCATATGCCGGCTGACAGCCATTACCGTGAGAGAGAGCTTAATGTGGCTACGTGGTCGTGATGGATGGCTGTACAAAAAGAGCCGGGAGATCCCATCTGGGTCACGTCTTATCAGGCTGCCTGATTCACATTGATGAAATCATGCCGGCTTGTTAACCCACCCAGTGGACAAAAAAAACCTCTAAACTAATACTGATGAAAACAAGGCAGCATCTGACGAGAGAGGGAGCGAGAGAGACGCATGTCAAGGAGAGGAGAAAAGGCAGAGGAAATAATGAGAGGGAGGGAAGCAGAGAGAAGATAAGTGGTAAATAGTGATGTAAAGTCACGGCAGGAGATAGATTGGGATAATACGAGCTGACTGAGAGGGAGATTTGAGAGATCGAGGCGGACAGAGAGCAGGAGAGAGAGAAATGCGGGCTGTAGGCCGAACACTAGAAAATGAACATCATACAGGAATTGTTTTTTTTTGGGTTTATTAGCTGCGTCTGGTGTTTTCTCACTTTCTCTAAGGAAGCGTGATTGAATCACTCAAGAGCAGACTACACGGCTTGTTATGACAGATATTCTTTGCAATGTAACCACAGCACAGGAAATTGGCCAGGATCCACTCTCTCAACGTTCATCCAATAGTCCTACTGAGACAATCTGCTAGTTTAGTTACACTCTAACCCCCTCACCCCCCAAATCAACCCACACTGTGCCGTGCAACAGTGTGCACAGCATGTGTGTGTGTGTGTGTGTGTGTGTGTTCATCAGGTTTGTGTGTAGGTGTGTTTGTGTAAAGGTGGGTGGCTGCGTGTGGGAAATGGTGAGTTTTCAGGAAAATTTGACTTACTTTTTCCTCTGTTTTTACAGATGTTTTAGTTTAGCTGTTTTAGTTTAAAAACATTCAAAATCAGAGAAATCTCCAACTAAAGAGTTGGCCGTTTCAATCTGTGGGCCAAAGTAGCAGTAAAGAAAAACCAATCACCCTAATGTCTTTAATGTCTTTAAACAGCTGTTCCCAGAGGTTTAACTGAAAATGACGACTTCATGAAAGCGGTTACTAGAAATGACATCGGATGCGGTGTGGAATGTCAACATATGACAAACAACAAACACACCTACATGAATGACATACTTTAAATTCAAAATAGGAAAATTGTAATCATGTGATATCTGTATTGTTAATGTAGCAAAATACGGGGCGAAAAAAACTCCCATCTTGTAGCTGAATCTGGTTCACTTTCCCTTCTGATGCGGGTGGGCTTAAGAAAACCAGATCACAGCGTCTTGTCGGTACACAAGCAGCATTCCTCAATCCGCCTGTTTGCAATAAACCCACCAGCACAACCCAATCTGCACCAGTTACCGTGTTTAGACAGTAGTGGATTTACCAGATCGACATCTGGAAGCATGCAGCTCCTACACTGGCTGTCCGGCTGACAACCTGTCTGCTAATGGGATACATAACATCATCTGGGATATTAATGGGAACAAATTGCTGTCAAAGTTTTTGCTTTAAATGAAGGAAACTAACCTCCATAGGCTTGGAAACAGTGTATGGTCAGGGTTTGTAAATCTATTTCACATGTATATGTGTGGATACAGCCACCGTAGTTGCTCTGTGTTAGTTGCGATCAGACACCAATAATCAATTACTAATGGTCATTCTGGGACTGACCGTGATATTGAGGAGTAACTGACGCGTACAATGCTGGTTGGCAGCACAGAGATATCAGCTGGCTGGAGATATGTGCCTGAATTTTGAATACAGATTGTATTTATGACACAACAATGTCTGCACAATTTCAGAAATCCACCCTTAGCACAGGATATAGTGTTGTGTGTATATGTTTGTAATAATAAACCGGGCCCATTTAGGCGATATGGGGTATTAGGCTTTCATTAAAAGTAGTAGTAGCCATTGTATAGTATTAGCAGTAATACTAGCAATGACATATACAAGAGGCGTTTGCATTTCGACATTTAGATATTTGTGGCGAGGCTATCTTTGCTTATCGGAGTTGTGCAAAGCGCCACAGAATATTAGCTCCACTCTGCAGCACTCCAGTTAATGTCAAACTATTAATTCAGCGGAGCAGCTGAGGGCAATATGGGAGTAAAGCAAATGTTGCATCAAGCAGTCGTGTTTGCGCAGCTTTCCCCGGAGAGATCAGACGCTTCCAACGGGAGCTATACCTGCATCAGCCAGGCAGCAAAACAGCCATTAAGTCAGCCAAGCAGCCAATCAGGCCTGCCGCTAAAAAACCGACAGGCCCGTTACACAAGAAGTAAGCGACAGAGGATTACGCATGCTGTCAGTCTCTCCACATCGCACCAGTGGACCAGCTTTACACAACACGCTGCGCCAGGCCCAGACTCAAAGACCACAGGATGGGTTACTAAAAATGGAGACAAGTCACTCCTAAGCACACACACACACACACACACACACACACACACACACACACACACAAAGAAAGAGAGAGAGAGAGAGAGAGAGAGAGAGAGTCAGGTTAACTTGCATGTATTTGTATGAATCTAAGATAAGCAAATCAAATAGCGCCGCGGGTCTAGCTGACAGAGAAAGAACAGAGAGATGGTGACAGTAATCGATTACAACAAATATGGTTTGGGATGTAGAGATAATGATATAAAAAGGATCTGAGGGAGCTTCATTGTAAATACTTTATCGGGCAGCTATCTTGAGCTCAGCTTGTGTCATGGAGTATACGAGATATTGATTGTTACAACAAGATGACAATTTCCCTTTGTTGCAGATCAGACCGACTGTAATGTATCTGATATTGTTGGCATAATGCAGCGTGATTGATTACACAATTACCGTAGAATCAATCAATACCGCACTTGTTGAACTGATTCTAATGAGATATTTGGAATTGTTCACACACTATTAGCAGCAGCAGTTTAAATATGATAAAGTGGTATGAAATGCTGTTTCAGGGGATTTGCTCACTAAATATTTGGAATTCCTCGAAAGGTTTAAATATAAAAAAAAAATGTTTTTAGAAATACTGAAATTTGGCACAAAATTCTCTGCTGCTTCAGTTTAAGAGTTGGCAGTACCAGCCTTCAAACAATTCCTAATACATACAAGTATAGCACACAAAGCTGTACCTCAGATCTATCTGGGACAATGATGCCTGTGGAGCCGGCTGTCCAGGTATTTAAACCTAAGCATACCAACTGCTTGTGGGACTCCAGGCTCAAACCTAGTTGTGTTCAAAAAGAAGTCATATCAGAATATGTGCAGCAGCCAGCCAGCTGCTACCTTCAATAACCGCATCAGAGTGGGGCGCTCATAGCATCTGTAGCTGGGTGGGTAATATACATCTCAGATTAAGATGGTCTCAATATGGTTTAGTGCAAATGTCAACTGGCATGAAAATACAGATTTGTTGTTCCCATTGTCAGTTATTTTACTACATGAGAAGTCATCTGTTTGAGACTCAGTATTAGATTAAGACTCAATAGATTGGTCCGATTTTTTTTGCGATTTATTGGGGTTTGTTTTTTTAGGGAAGACAGGCTTTTGTGACCATTGTTAAGACTATTAATTGGGTGATTTTGGGGAGTTGGTCAACTATAATCTGATTGGATTAGCGGCTATGCTCTTTAAATAGAGTTCTACCGCCAGGGATTAGATGAACGCAGCCAGTTGGCCTCAAGAGCGACAGATTTTCATCTCTAAAACATGGAAACAGGACGTTACAGTGGGTCACGATGCTGTAGACTGTGTAGATGTTTGTGTGTGCGCGCAACAAAAAAAAACCATAATGGGATATTGAAGAAAACAAGCCTTAAGTGTGCGAATGTGTTTGGGATGTGCTTAGCCGGGGTGGTGTGTTTGGGGGCTGGGGGTGAGGGGGGGGGGGGCACCACCAGGGGCCCCTACCTTCCTCCCCTCAACTACCCTCCTCACATCTGGATACAATGTGGGAACAGGGCACTGAGGCCAGGGGGATCGCTGAAGGGAGGGCGTGAGTGTGCTGGGGGATTCTTTACAAAACATCAAGAGCCAATGGAAAGAGGTGGTGCTGCTGCTGCTGCTGGTGGATGTGAGGCGGTGGGGCTGTGTGTGTGTTGTGGTGGTGGTGGGGAGGGGGGGTACTAAAAAGCTCCCTGTCTTTGGTCTCTTCTTCCCTGTGTAGTTGACTGCAAGGCCCCGAGCAACAGACAGATAGAGAGGCAGCTGGGAACTGAGGTAGGTAGCAAACAGCAGCCCGGAAAGCACAATGTGCACAGAGCATGAATCCAGACGAGGTAAAAAAATAAAAAGTGATGTTTCTGTTCTTAAATAAATACGACGGTTATAACAAGCAATCACTCCAGGTTTGGATAAATACAGATATTGGGTTCCACTTTTGATGTGAAACACAGGAGTCAAATCATAGTTTATGTTTATGGGTTCACCAAATTAAATTCAAGGCTTTTACAGGCATTTCAAACACCACATCAAATCAGATTTAATACCTGTTTCACGACCATACCGGCCAACGATATGGCCTGTAATCATATAACATTTTATCTTTACAACAGTAAATAACAATAATTCCTCGTGATAATATTGATGCACCTGGACCCAGATAAGCAGCATAAAATGGAGGGATGGGTTAAACAATGAAGAATTATTAATTCATCTAAGCAACCTTTTGCTAAAAGTTACACTTGCCCTGCCATTATGAGACAATGAGCTTCCTATAGCTTTTTTACATACCAGTAGTGACGGTGATTTCTACAGGTCTGACGGCACCGACTGAAAGTCCACGCACAATCCACTGTCTCAACAATCCCACATTTATTTTACAGGTGTATAACGTCCCCCAGGCAGCCAGCAATCGGATACAAAAACCTTTTTTTATGACTAACAAGCAGACTTTGTGGAACAAAGGTGTTTTTTTTTTTTTAACATATGCACTAGTCCTCTAGACTTTGATGTTTTTGGCACATTTCATTTATAATATCATGTAGTACATCCATCTGGTAAAAAAAAGCCTAAATAAACTATACAATCTGATTTGCCAACATTAACAAAGCTCGGGCTACAACGACCGTCTCGCTTGAAAGAGTATAATATAATTTATATTACCCACAGTCATAACAACACTTAGTAAGTAAGTGATTGAGAGGAGAGTGCTTGTGCTATTTATAATCGGTAACAGGCGTTCTTTGTAGAAAAAAGCTAATTGCATAAATATGAAAGAGGAATGAAAAATGAAGAAGAGTAGCCTTGCACTTATTTTTCTTTGCTGAATAGAAACCCCTCAGAATAGATAACAGATGCAGATGGCCTGAAACTCCTGCTTGCTTACATTCATCTCGCCTGCCGCCATGCGTGGAGTTGAACTGTATCTCTGATATGTGGATTTGGGATGAGCTCATTAGCCCCTGTGTGACCTGCCTCCTCCTCCTCACCTCTGTCCTCGGTGACCCTTAAGCCTCCTTGACCCCGCCAGAGCTCAACTACTACTTCCTATACCCTGTTTCCTAACACCTGTTTGATCCCTTCACTGCAAAAGTAGCTTATTAGGTATAAAAACAAAGGGAGTAATACTGCCAAAGTATTTCTATCACACATTTACTTATAGAATTTGGGTTTTCTAGCTCTTCCAGTTGGCTGATAATGAAGCTTTTACATTGCACAAACAAAGTCACTTATTATTTTTTCTCTTGACTCATTTTGAGACAGCAAACCGTTTCTGGCAGAAAATGAGAAGTCAAAATGTATTTCCATATGAGTGTGTCTGCTCTACCTCTTTTCCAACAGCAAAAGCACATAACAATAGTGGCATGCAGGCGCGTCAGTGACAGCTTTGTCCTGCTCATTTAGAAACCGCTGTCATCACTTTTATTCATTGTTCTTTGGGCGAACAAATTTGTTATAATACTTTTTTATTTTTACATTGAAATGCCATAATTGCTAAAAGCCGTATCTTTCTCCTCGATAATGATCAGAAAGCATTTTTGACAGGATTAAGTCCAAACTTCCATCCCCGTGTACCCCGCTCTCCCATACATAGCACACACACACACACACACACACACACACACACACACACACATACACGCTCACTAAAGCACACCGCATCAAGGTTAGGCTGACATCAGCGCCTAACGATCAGTTCCTCTGTGGGCCGAATGATTAGCTCCAGTAGCCTGGAGACTTTTCCAGCTTGTTTCCCTAAGTTGGTCAGACATGCAACATCACTGGCCTTCAATCTGCACTAACTACATACACTCTCTTCCATTCTATCTGACTCCAAAAAAAACCCAGACTAACAGACTAATAGATGACGCTAACAATGTAGAGAAAGTGGGACAATTGAGATGGATAAATAAATTTAAGTTTGTTGCATTTAAAGTAGTGCTGGGCAACGATTAAAATATTTAATCGCGATTAATCACATGGATTTTTTGCGATTAATCGCGATTAATCGCATTGTTATGGCAAAGTTCAATAATGAATTCAAAAGTAGTGTATTGCGCACTTTTATTTTAAAGGTACTGCTATATGAACAAAAGGGCAATAACATTTGGTTCACGAGATGCAGGTAGCATGTTTTATACTTAATGTGAATATAATTCATACTTTGTTGGCATCTTATTCTGAAAACCAGATGTTCGTCTGAAGAAACCGGATGTTGTCTCACGTTAATCTTTCCGCTAACTTTCAAAGTTCTTCGCTCGCTCCCGATCTGTGCCGTTTCAAATGCGTTTACCGTGAATTTCAGCATATAGGTGCACTAAAATTACTGACTATAGGATGTTTGCTGGCTTTTATCCCACTGTTCTTGTCATCCTCTTGTTGTTATGTATATGTATTGTCTCTTGTCTTTCAATTTAAAAAAAAAAAAAAAAATTATAATAAATTTAAAAAATGCGTTAACGTGCGATAAAATAATTGTCGGCGTTAATTAATGAATACGTTAACGCGAAATTAACGCGTTAACTTGCCCAGCACTAATTTAAAGTTGTTTCATGGAGTAACAACGGTAGTGCCTAGAGGGAGATTAGACAACACTGTGCATTCATGTGTGTGTGCGTGTGTGTGTAATGGGGCGGAGTTGCTCGTGAAACTAAAGGGAGGTTGCAAATATCCTTAAAGATGCAATCCCTAAATGCCTGTTTTTTCTTTGTTTAGTTTCCAACTGAAGTTCTTAATACTTGCCAGATATCATGTATCAATCAAATCTAAGCATTATTCTGTTCATGAAGTTTGAGCTCCCAGAAGTGACACTCCTTACTTTGTCCACATACCACCTACTCCTTCACTTCATTCTAAAGCAGCCGCAGACAAAGCATGACCTCCTGTGCATCTCTTGTTTTCCGAGAAAAAGAACCTAAATTTGTATCATTTAGGACCTATTTTCATTTTTTGTAGAATTTTTTAATTCCCATTTCGAGTGTGCATATAATAACTGGAACGGAATGGTGAATGCTGGAAAAAAAAAGGAGCCTCTCTGCTTGGGAATCAGTTCACCCAACCCCCACCCATCCTTAATGCCCTCTGGGCTGCTGTGAGTTTGGATTAAGTTTGGGTGCCATGTCCCCTCCCTCCCGAGGCCGGCCGTCACCCCTGCAAAACATACATATAGTTGTTTTTGTTGTTGTGTGTGTGATTGAGTGGCCCATCACATGTGAAGAAGGCCATTAGGAAGGCCTCAGTCTTACAGAGGGACACATAGATTAGATAGACGAGACAGAAAGAATGCAGAGGAAAGATGCCATGTAGTGTGTAAAATATATCACAACTAAGTTTAAAGTAATCTATTACAAGGTGCATCTGTAGCAGCATTGACTGTGTCGTTCTTAAATTCCAATTTTAATGCCTGCTAATTAAGTGCATTTGTGTGTGTGTGTGGGTGTGTGTGTGTGTGTGTGTGTGTGTGTGTGTAAAGCAGTGGATCAATAATGGCAGTCTACTATGGTGACATCTGGGCTGGACAAAGAGGGCTGTTCCTTCCCCGGCAGCTCACCCCGTCTCTCTATCTCTCTCTCTCTCTCTCTCTCTCCCTCTCTCTCTCTCTGTCTTTCCCTCCCTCCCTCCCTCTCAATCCCTGATCACAGCCACGTGGTTCTCTGGGCTATTTCACCCAGCTAAGCTTATTTCTCCTCTTTAATCCCGCAGCAATCACAGCGACAATGCCAAGCGTCGGTTCATAGGCGCAGGCAGAAATCTATTAACTATGATCAGCGTGTCAGCTCAAAACCTGATAAGGACTGCTAATGAATCCAGCGCATTCAGCTCAGCGCATTCAGCTCAGCGCTGTGTGCTCGTGATTGTTATTTCATTGGATCATCAATAATGTGTAAGATGGAAAATCAACATGAGTGCCGGTGATGGATTATGCCGCTTGTAATGTAGTGAAGGGGGCTTCCATTTGAAGTGAGATTCTACTTTTTGTTTAAAAAAAAAAAAGCATCAATTCAACGGATGGAATCTATATGCATTGACAGGGGGGCTCTCAAGCTGCAGGGTCGGGCTGCTGCGAGTGTCCTCAGTTAATGCAAACACAGTTAAACTGATAAATGGGGTCAATATCCAACTCTGATTATCCGATTATCAGCCACTCGGTGTGGTACACCTCTGATTTAAATGGTGGTTCCAACCTGTGCACATCTGACGGAATTATTATTAGTACTTCTAGTAATGGTGGTCGGGCTAGTTTGACCATGCAAAACATAAAAACGTTATTACACACTTGCACTGATTTCACATGATCTAAGCATTTAGAATAACTTCATACTGACATTTTGGTATCGGTTACAAATAAAAAACGTTTTGTTGGTGATACATTTTTTTGTATATGCATGAAAATTCCAATCAGAGGACTTTATTTAAAACACGTTCACTGCCTACAGCTCTCAAATACATTTGTGCCAACTGTAATCACCTTCTTTCATCGCTCAAATATTCAGACATGGTGCTCGTCACTGGGAGTGATCTCAGCACGGAATGACTTCAACTGTTTCCTATGAACTCTTTCATGTCAATCATTGTAATTAAAAAGCAGGCGCACACTTTGTTCTTTCTTCAGCATTCAAGTGTGAACTTTATTGTGTGTACTCTCTATTTATGCTGATTTTAAAAAATCGGTGTTGTTCTGCTTTAAGCTGTCGATGTTTAACAACTGTGGGTGTGTGCTGATGTGGTAACAATAGTTATAATAATAATAAACCTTTTGGAATGCACATTGAACAAAATGGCTGCAGCTAATTAGCGTGGGTTGTTTCCACACCTACATTCAACTGGTGTCACTTTAATGACAGGGAATGTATAAAAAACATTGTCATCATTTTATAAGTAACCCTGAAACAGTTGATCTCATTTCCATTAAGGGTTTCTCAAAAAAAAAAAAAAGCATTTAGTCTTATTTGTATTTTCAATAAAATGCAGATGTTGCCGTTCATGGAGTATGAGAGTATGAATAAACTGCACCAGATAGATCTACATGTGCACAGTGTGATGTCTTTCACTGTTTGTATTTGATAAAACTTAAGTGTCAGGTATAGAGCTCGAACCATCAACCTCCTGTCTTAAAACATGCACGTAGTTTGGCTCGTACTGGGGAGTTTCTAGCGTCATGATGGCATGATGCCTTCCTCTCCACCACTTGTGGTGAAAAAGACTGAATGTTTGTCATGATGGTACAGTTTGATGATTACAATCTCAGCACGAACTATCAGCTGTCGGCAGCTTTGAGGAAAATCGTCACTATGCGCAACAGTTAGAAACCCTACGCAACACCACCCGCTCCTCTCCACCCTCCCGCACCACCATGGGTGAAGGCTAAAAAGGTCCTGTGCCTTAATCCCCCCCAACTAACCCCCTCTCCTATCTTAATCCTCCGATTACTACATCATTTTCTTTGGGTCTAATTTAGGCAGCTATTGGGCCCTCACGGTTCACTACCTGGACAGTGCTGCTCAGCTTGGCAGAGCTCTTTGATCATTTTGGGTGGGGAGGGTGCAGGTGTGACAAATAAAATAAAGTCATTAACTGCACACCTGTAAGCAAAGTTTCACAAAAATGGGCAACCAAGAATGTTTGAGTGACATTACGAATGGACATATGGAAATATGCAGGGTGACGACCACAGGGAATGTAAATTCCTTCTGATTATACAAAGCAGTAAGCAAAAGGTTTCCCATGGAGGGCTCATTTATAATTTAATCTAGGAGCTCGGTGTTTCTAGGCTGACACAGAGAGATTGCCCTTTCAGAGTGGAAACCCCCACCATGCAGCGGGGAATCAATGCCGTCACCACAGAACAGACGCCAGTCCTCGTAGTATTTTATTTTTTTGTTTCAAACCCCCCCACCCTGCCCAAAACATAAAAAACATAAACAGCTGCTTATAAAACGTGTTGTTTGCTGCCTCTCTCCATATATGGCACAGGAAGTTATTTAAGGCCGTGAAGGAAGATACGGCTGTGCTTTCATGTAGAAGGGACTGATGCAATCTAACAACAAAGGAAGAGTTGAGAGAACAAACAGAAGGAACAGGACGCAGAAGACTTCAGCCTAACCGACTTTAACTGAGTGTCTGACTCATGACTTTTCATATTTATTCTATCAAAGCCACACCACGTTAACATGAGCAGTTTAGACAGAGATGAAGAAGTAGAGCCAAAGCAGGGTAATTACACTCTAAAAAGGACTGAATAGATTCAATCTAAGACATGAGTATGCACAAACCAACTAGCTCCCTCTGGATCTCCTCCAGACGTAAATTCCACAAGGTGCTGGAAACCACCCACAGAGACCTTGGTCCACGCTAACACATGTCGGTATTGCATAGAAGAAACCAGGAGATTGACACACATAAGCCACCGCCATCTCCCAGGACAGAGTAAATGCAAACCTGGTTGTAAAAAACATCTTGCAATGAGGCAAGTTAAAAGATGATTTCGACAACATAGATCAAAAACCCAGTGTGCTATTCTTAAGCCTGCATCAGGTGATCTTTTGGCCACTTAGGGGCAGCAGAAACATCCATTATTAATTAAGTTGATATGACAAACTTGCCAGCTCACAGTGGCTCATTTACATATCCAGTAACTGCTGAGCAACATTAGACTCTACATTAATTTGGGGTTTTGTCTCTGGCCACCTGATGAATGTGAGTCCAAAATTCACTCTCCTTCTAGCTCTGTTGTGGTCTACACCAAGTCCTGAGGGAAATACCTGCTTCTTTAACTGTTAAATAACTCACTATTTTCACTTGGTAGTTTCTTTTTTGGGGGTTTTTTTGAGCAGGTAGCAGGTTTTTGCTGGTAAAAACAACACCATGAGAGAATTGACGGTGAAAAAAAAAACAATAAAGTTCCAGGCCAGAAAATGGAAACTACAAATAGTCATTTGATGCCATTTTTTTATTGGAGCAAGTTTGATATTAACTGCTGAGTAAGCTCAAATTCAGCAGAACCAGTAACTTATCAATGAGCAAAAAAACCACACAAAAAAAAAAAAGGTTCGGTCCATATCCAGCTCAGTGATATTAGCAAAAAAATCTCCTATGACAGTCTTTGTAGCATTGAGGTTGAGGCCCCCCTCTCAGTTGGTGAAGGTAAATGACTATGTCCATGGTGAAAAGGCAAAAGGCAGTAATGAGTAATGAAAACAGCAGAGTTAGTGCTGCCATTCAGTAAAGGGCCTGCTGCTGTGGAATGTGAGGCGCCATTCATTCACATGGGTTAAAAATGCATTTCTGCCACCACAAAGCCCTGCCTTGTCCTCATTGTTTCTCACCACACCAATAAAACACTTCTACATTCTGAAGGGAGAAGATTAAAAAAATAAAAATGAAATTGCTAATTTTACTCCTACAGATACAGGAGGGGGGAAAAAGGAGGGTGGGGAGTGGGAGGGGTGGTGAACTTTGCAAAAAGAAAAGTAGAAGTCAGGTCTTTGGAGGAGATAAACAGTCACGGTAGAGTTGAAAGTTTGATCGCGATAAGCACGGGGATGGAAAAGTGAGCACACGAGCTGCTTACAAAAGACAAACAGTCCTATTGACAAAAGCCGAATGTATGCAGCACTTATTCAACGTATGAAAAGAGACACAAGGGTGGAGGGCAAGCAAATACAAAAAAGAAGGCTTCACTCGTGTCTTGTGGGAGCTCTCGAGGGATCCGTTTGTGAATATGAGGCATCTGCGACAGGCTAAAAAAATCCCAACTGAGAAACAAGCTTGATTCAACATCAACGCGGATCACATTTGAATTAGTCAAAGCGATGCTTCCACAACATATCACAATGAAACATAGGTCATGTTCCCCTTTTGCCTCGCTTAACAATGCTCAACAAGTGACCTCAGACATGACAGTGTTTGGACACTTGTGTGACACAACCGTCTTAGAGAGAAAAACACTCCCACATTATGGCTTTCCCTTGAACAGACATGTAAACAAACTAAAAAACTGTGACTTAAAGTCTGCCAGTTGTGCCATTACACACCAAAATCAATTAATTGTTCGACGTTTTACCCAAAGCGTCACGGACTAAATGTGTTTACCTTCAAACGTTGTCCCGGTTGCTATTCGCGGGTTGGAAAACAGGTGGCACTCTTAAGGACAATTTATCACCTAACAGCCAATTTGAGGAAGTGTGTCTTTTGTTGTCGTATTCACTCGCATAGCCAGAGTGAGGGCTGCAGGCTGTAGAAGAAATGTTTAACATAACGTCTGAAATCTGACATAGGGGAGACAATGTTATCCTGTCTGCAAAACAACGCTCTGTCTCTTCCCCTCCCTCACTCCCTCCCTCCCTCGCTTCCTCCCTCCCTCCCTCCATGCCTCTCTATCGCTCTTTCTCTTTCTGTATGTGACCTTACACAGAAGAAAATACTGTATCTTTACACAACTGGAGAGGAAAAACACAGTACACCACAGAAAGACAATATCAAAGGAGGAGGAGAGAGAGAGGGGGGGGGGGGTGCTGGAGAGTACAGAAAGCTCACAGTTTGATGATCCCGTGTACACTGTGAGTTTGTAAAAGATAATTCCTGTGATACTGAAGAGAGTACAATACTCATATCACCAAGTACTAACAAAATAAATCCCTTCAAAGTTGACACCCCCCCCCCCCCCCACACACACACACACACACACACCCTCCTCTGTCTCTCTCTCTTTCTCTCTACTGCAAACTATGCTTTTGCATAACTATCACCTCTGATACTCCAGCCTGCCGCCCTAAGGAAGGGTCACTGTGACAATCATGTAATGTTGCTATAACAGGCGTATTTAATATTTCATAGCTCATTGTGACCTTGATGGATTTTTGCTCCTGTTATCACCTATGGTATAGCTATCATCGTCACTTATGGGCTCCTGCTGCTGGTTAGTAAGTTTATATCGCTCTTATGCTACTTTATAACATTGTTATATCACCTATAATAATCATTATAACATTTCACAACTTAGTGTCCCATGTTATTTGTGTAGCACCCTGCCTAAGTGTATCCTATGATTACTGTGACTCCTTTCTTTTCTTTTTTTTCGCAAGGTTCCAACTCTGTTATCAGTCAGACATTCCTCACAATGCCCCTTATCTCCGTGGTAGCAAATGCACTTTTGCTGCCCGTTTCTTAATAATCAGTCTTCTCTACACTCTTAAGGGAGGAACGACCGGGTTAAAAAGCAAAGACTCCGTATTAACAGCCAAAGGTTGCACTAGCAGCAGCGCGGCGACGAACGCACCCTCAACAAAACAAACAATGATAATCATATACAGTCACTTCCTTACCAGTTAAAACACCGCTGAGCTCAAACGCTCACAAAAAAAGAGAGGGGGGGGGGGGGACCGGTGCAGCTCTCCAAAAAAAAATAAAAAATAAAAAGCAAATATAAAGAGTCCAGATACGGCAGAGATAAGAGGAGACACGCTGGGTCTTTCCAGGGCAGCGACTGACAACGGCGACCCGCGGTTCAACTCTGCAAAGATCGTGCGTAATTATTATTATCTCTGGCGAATTCCTATCTCCTTGTGTTGGAGAGCAGTACAGGTTCCTCTCTCTCTCTCTCTCCCCCCTCCCTCGCTGTTTCTCTATGTCTCTCTGTCGCTCTCTCTCGTCTCTTGTCGTTTCACTGTGGTTGCCTTCAGGTGTTGTCGGAAATGTCGTGACTCAGAGATCAAAACTGGCAAACGTAGGTATTCCGAGGTGAATTCAGTGGTTCAATTAGCTCGTTGATTCGGTCTCCAGTGCGTATGCATGCATACAGATGTCGAGATTCTAGACTATGTGTCTTAAATAAGGGGTCGTTGGGGGGGGGGGTGATATATAGGCAACAGTATGCTGATAACAGAGTTGAAAGCATTGGTTGATTAATTGCCTTGTTGATCGAATAAAAAGAAACAGCAACTAGGACGATTGATTAAATCGTCCTAGTAAGACATTAGATGAAACAGACGTAAGACATTAGATGAAACCTCTTTGGTCCTGTTGGTAATGTTCTTTATTTTCTGACATTTAAGAGCATAATTGATTAATCAGCAATTAGAGAAAATAACTTATATGGGTTAATCAACTTTATAGTGGTTTATAGATAAATCTATAATCTAGGGTTGAATGATATGTTTATAGTGAAATCTGACTTTTCTCATAATGACAATGATGGGGACCTAAGCCCACTCCATTTCCCATAGTTCACTCATCTGTAAGGAAGTGAAATAAGTAGGCTCAGGTGGCTTCCTTTCCCCCATTTAACAGGATGAGAGTAATTCTGATCGAATTCGTGCGATTCAATAATGGAAACGGCGGAGCTTTCGGGAGTTCGTGAACGCACCACGAATGGAAAGAAGCCGTGTGTGTGTGTGTGTGTGTGTGTGTGTGTGTGTGTGTGTGTGTGTGTGTGTGTGTGTGTGTGAAACACCGAGGACAAGATCGAGGGCGAAAAAAAAAAGGAGAAGCTGAAAAAAGTTTGTCCCCGCGGTGTAGTCCTTGTCACTTAAACCTCAGTCCACACACATAGGTCACACATTTCCCCGTGTCTTTGTTTCGTTTGCGCCTCCAGCGCTTTCCTATCAGCGGGATCAGCTGATGTGTTCGTGTGTGTTTAGTATAAAGTGTCCATAGAAGAGAAGAGAGGAGGAGACGCTGAACGATTGTCCCCAGCTCACCAGCGGTCCCACCACCATACATGCGCAATCGGTTGTCGTACGCAAAAAGATACGTTCGGCGGCCCACGGGCAAATAGCGCCATCTATGATGGGGTTGCATAGGCCTACTTTGTTTTGCCCCCGCACAGACTCATTCTGGTATACGGTCACCTGTACGTACAGGTCCGATAATGGAGTTAAAGAGAAAACGTCATTAATTGGGATTGTCTTGCACTGATCCCCCCTGCAGTCGCAGCTTAATCCCATTGTGTCCATTGTGTACCATAACAGAAGGCTCACATCCTGTAGGTGCATCATCATCTTTTTTTGGGGGTTACATGCACAGGACCCCCCGCCCCCAACACACACACAGACACACTATAGACCTGACCCCCCTTTTCCTTAACTCCTCGCCACATGTTTCCGCCCAACCCAAACACACACACACATTCACACACGCACGCACGCGCCGCATGCAGATGAGTTGTGAGTGCTTGAATTGGCGCAGAGATTGAAAGGAGAAGGAGAAATGCGACACGCCAGAGATCTTCCAGCGGTTTCAGATCCTCATCTTATAGACGAGCAGTTTCGGGCTTGCCGGCTGGCACCTGTGCCTTGCTCAGTGGCAGCTCAGTCTCAGGTCCATGCATATTAGCCTATGTAGGACACGTCTTCCTAATATGGATATAACCCCCCCCTTACCCCTGAGTCTGTCTCCGTGTGAATAAAACAATCTTCATGAAAGACACTGTTCACCCATGCCCTGAATGTTTTCTGCACTGAGCTGTCTTTTTTTTTTAATTTTTTTTTTTTAAATTCTACTCGCACTTTGATTGTTGCCACGAATAAACTGTCTGCCCAATGCTGCGGTGATTGCGTGTGTTGTCCAAAAAATTACTCAAGGAAGAGATGAGTGTGTACGGGTGAGCTGGTGGAAAGTTTGCTGAACCTCAGGGATGTTGGTGGAGGATACGAGTCCGGCTATTCTCCGCGTATTCCTACAATTCTTATTTGAATAACCGACTTTCGGCAGCTTTTTAAGTATGGTTAAGTATGATGACTCGCATACATCGCAAGTATCACTATAAACTCCTGCAAATGATATCCTATGGCGCAGCCTACATGAAAAGCAGAAATTATAAATATTTTTTTACACACTTCTGGCTCTGGTGCCTTGAGATGATCACCGACAGGAGGTCAAATAAGCTTCTTTTTTTTTTAATCAACCACTACACCCTCGCCTGCATGTAACCTATTTATAAATCAAGATCCGACAATCGCCTTCCACCTACTTCCCATTCAGAGCACACGAGGTGGTCCGGTAGACTGTGTATGCGCGTAAAAAGGAGAAAATCAGAGATGTTCGTACCTGCTTTATCCAAAAGAGTAATCCAGGGTGACTTCAAGAAGCAGAGACAATCCTAAAGGTGAAAGCATGCTCTTTGCAGTGTATGCTGAAGTGCATGATTGAGTAGGTTGAGTCCATTCTGTCCCGCGGGGGCGGCTGTGATTTCTCTCCCGACGATTTGCATATTGCCGACTTGTTTAATGTTGAAATTGATCATATAAACTCTTCTGTTTGTTATTTTAACCGTGTCTTTTACCACTATACAAATGATAACCTGGTGCCTCAGTGCGTGTTTTCTTACATTCCTGACACCCCTTTTCCGTGGCCGAATGGATTCTCCCGCATTAAATGGAACTATCTGCTATTGTCTCATCAGCGAAAAGTTGTTGATGCTGTTAGGGACTCAGAAAAAAAAGTGCGTAAAGAGTGCGAGAATGATATGATGACTTTTTCACACTGGTGTAGCGACTTTAAAAGATGTCATGGTAAATGAAAGGGACAGAATGATAGATGGTGATGTACTCTATTATAGATAGCTGGAGAGATACATTGCTTTGCTGGTTAAAGCATGAAAACACACACTCCCTCTTTTTTCACAAAGCTGATACACACACTGAAACCATTCTTACATTATTCTAACAGCACATTGTTTCACTATGTGCTGTCAAGACACTGATTCTTGTTTTACGTGGGAAAAATATTGAATCAAATGCAGCTGCGTCAAAACATTTCTTTTTTTTACTTTTACTGTCAGAGTTCCCCTTGTTTATGATACTGATGGAATGTATGAGTATAGCCGAACAACTTTATTTTCAGTCAAGCAGGTTCTTAATCCTGTTCCATGCACAACGCTAGACAATGACAAACAAAATAACACAGCAACAGCCAAAGTTTAATCTATGCCCAAATGTTGATTACATAATAACTGCAAAGTCATTACAACACACATGATCTGCTGGTTGTAGCTCTAATATAACTTCACTTGTGCTCCACTTATGGATAATAAGCCTAGAAAAACTGAAATTAGGTGATTAATTAGGTCCTGTGTTACACAAACTGAGTAAATGCCAGGCCAAAAAAAAAGAGATAACGCCCTTGGAGGACTGGAAAATCTATAAAAACAAATACATTAAATGTGATAAACTAATGGTGTAGAAATGTTTGGACAACTATAGTTCTTTGGCCAATAAATCTGATTATGCATCGGCAAATATCATACTTATCACCCCCAAAATGTACACATTGTTTTCCAGGCATTGGGAGCGTGAGACTACACATTTTTTTCTTCTTTTTTTGGTAGTACCTCTGTTAAAATGTAATCCAGTTTATTGTATGCTGAAGTCATGTGTAATAACTGTCACTCCAAGGTGTTGTTGTCGGTGCTGTGCAGAGGTCAGGCTTGTTTGCTCAGCATGCTTCTAGTGAGAGGGAGCCATGTTGCTGACTGGTGATGAACCAGTGAGTTAAGACACACAAACATCTTATCAGCGAAGAGCCCTTGAATTCCAGCAGCAGTGCTTTATATATATATATATATATTTATATATATATATATGTTTATAGCTTCCGGAGCTCCATTGGGACTCCCTTAGCATTTGCACACATGAATATCTCAAGCGCTCAAATGTATTGCTGCTTCCTCAAATGTAAGGACATACAGATGAATGTAAAAGACTGTTAAATAAGTAATTATATCCTTGATGACATGTGATCTACACCATTAGCTTCACACATAAGCACATAAGAAATACATGAAAACACACTGATATCCCCTCCAGCACACGTATACACACCCATATTTACTGAAATGCAGCGCTGCATTCTTGAAATGTGATCTAATCGCACACTCGAACACCCACACCCGGACTCATGCACGTGGACTTCCTTACCCACACACACACACACATGCACACACACACGCACACACACACACACACACACACAGAAATATTTGTTTAATATGCAATATAGATACTAAAAATCCGTCATTCCATGCTTCAAATGGTCACACTCCAATGCATGCACACACCCTCACTGCTGACATTCGTTATTACACGAATGGAGTAAAAAATAGTCCTCACACCCATAAATGTAATAACAAACACACAGCACATTAGTGGTATTTAGTTACAACACAATGAACAGAACCTCCCTGCTCTCTCTCTGTCTCTCTCTCCTTGTGTGTGAGTCACTGTTCAGATACTTCCTGTAAGAGAGCAGTCTCTAAAACAGCCTCCCTCTCTCTCTCTCTCTCTCTCTCTCTCTCTCCCTATTCCTGCTCTCCATGTCAGAGGGAATGTCAGGGCCAAACGCACACCAAGGTGTCCTCTCCCTCTCGCTCTATTCTCTCTGAACCAGTCGGCAGAGAAGCCCTTCAATCTCCAGGTCACCCATTC
Organism: Anarrhichthys ocellatus; assembly: GCF_004355925.1. Taxonomy (NCBI): domain Eukaryota; kingdom Metazoa; phylum Chordata; class Actinopteri; order Perciformes; family Anarhichadidae; genus Anarrhichthys; species Anarrhichthys ocellatus. The sequence goes on from NW_022280133.1 coordinate 715,016, forward strand.
GGCATTTTAAAACAAACCGCAATGAACCCTCACCTCTAAAAAAAAAATGGAGGGTGGGTTGACAATATTCTGCTACCTACTCTGTACCAGCGGTGCAAATGCATACAACAACGCATGCATGCATTTGCCCACTATTGCATGCATAGCTGCCTGCGTGCGTGGCAGACACAAACGCACTCCTCAGGGCAGCCATTGCAATAGCTACACGTGATATCCAACGCGATGATGTGCATTGTTCCAGGCAGATTTGATTTGGATTACCGTATATGGCGTGTCTGTGTTACCTGACTACAGGTTGAACCGGGTTTAATAAAAGAAGGATAGTAAATATGTTGTTTGCGCCCCAGTGCTAGAAGTATCAAATGGAAGTCACAATCGGCAAGTCATAAACCCTATTTATTCCTCATTTTGTCTACATAAAAATATAATGCAACTATAAAATATACCCTTATTTTGAAGGGGTTCACACTGTCTTCACTTTGTTGTGGCCCGCTTACTGTAAAATGTCACTAGTGTTCAGTCCTAGGATACGCAGCTCTCACAAGCCCTCTCCAGTGACTGACACCTTCAGCCCCCATGTGCTCAATTAGCTAGTGGTGCATTAGCGACCGCATGCTAATTGTCAGATGGCAAAGGAGTGCAAGAAGAACCCTCAAGGAGATACCTCAGGGAGGGGGAGACGGGGTGGGGGGTGGGGTGGTGGTGGTGTGCTTTGTTGCCAAACCAGCCCATGAGCAAATACAGTATCTTCGAGCAGCAGGAGGAAGCCCGCATCTTGCCATACAGCGTGAAATATTCATGGGATATCACATTACCTCTTTTGAATAAGACAGATTAGACCCTTTTTTGTGCTCCGATGCCACACCTCTCTTGATTCAGTTGAGCAGAAAAATAATTCAACTCAAGTCAAATGTGCTTGAAAGGTATACGAAACAAATACCTCTTACACATACAGAATTCTTCGGATGGCGTGAAATGGGGGCAGCTTTGCGCACATGTTGTGTTCAATCTCCCCATCTTTCTCTTCAGGTGACGTTTCAACAGGGATTTAAGGTTGAGAAGGATGGTTCGTTACAGGAGGAAGTGCGGCTCCCTCATTCTCTCTCGTTCTCTATCTTGTTGACTCAATCTGAAACAGCTTTTGGATCTCATCTATTTCCTGGTTACACGTCTCCCTTCCTCTCATCTGTACATTTTTCACATCTCTCTCATTTCGCCCCCCCCCCCTCCCTCGACTCCTCTTCTTCTCTTTTGACCACCTTTTCCTTTCCATCTCATCAAATTCCATAGGGTGGGGAGGGGAAGTGAGGGTGGATCCACCCACGTGAGTAATCATTCATGCTATTTTAGCGCCGTCGTCTTCAGCTGGGCCGCAACATCCACCTGCAGAGAGCTCCCAGTACAGCATGAATCTTGTTGCGTCACTGGATCGACATATAATCAGAGACGTACAAAATGGCAAATACATCCCAGTGCAAATGTTGTTACAGTTTGCTTATAATAGCTAATTCACCAGCAAGCAGCAGCAGCAGCAGGGAGGAAAGAGATGGAGGCAAATGGCTGACTCCTTCTGTTGTTAGTTCAGGGTGTGTATAGTGAGTATCTGTGTGTAAGGCAGGGAGGGGTTGTTGAAAAGTCCTCTCGGTATTAAGGGAAGGTGACTGATTGAGAAGTCCCAGGTTGTGTTCAGTTGCTAATATAGTTATGTGGTGTAATCGTGCAGTAATAACATCATAATCCCATCTGGAATGAGAAACTGTGGACTGTGTGCTACAGTGATTGAGGCCATTTCCTGTGTGTGTGTGTGTGTGTGTGTGTGTGTGTGTGTTTGAAGGAGAGAGAGTGTGTGTCTGTGGCAGTGCATTTTAAGCAGCGGTGACTGCAGGAGGCAGCCTGATGGATACAGGATCATACTGCAGCGCTCACATTGTCTTCAGTCCTCCTCCTCTTCCTCCTCCTTCACCCTCCCCTACT